>NC_056579.1:15967551-16237551 GCF_018340385.1 Cyprinus carpio | reverse complement strand
TACGATCATAAAATTAACACCAAACAGTAAAACTGTTGTAAATACTGAAGAACATTTTGAATGTTGCTCATCTTGTTACTAATTCATGCAAAAAAGAAAGAAAAAATTAATAAACAAAAACCCATTAAAAAAGAAAACCTGTAATGTATAGAGGTTTCAGTATTCAGAATTGTACATTTCAGAATCCTGTGTGACAGGGTTCCAACTTGCTTTCTTTTTTTTTGTATCGTATGTGATTCTGAAACTGATAAAAAAAAAAGTCATACAAAATTTATTTGTGGCAGTGGTTCTAATGTATTAAAGATGTTTCGTGTTTCTTTCTAACCAGACTACACCCTGGACTGAAAAGTCTTCCTTGTGGTAGTTATGTGTAATTTTAAACATGAATAAAATGTTTTTTCTTTCATGACAGACTGTTTTGATATTGCCTTCTGTGTTTAAGGTACACTTGAGGTGATTATAATAATAATAAAAATAATAATATACTGATTTAAATAAATGTAAATTGATTAAACATTACATTTAATTACTTTAGTTTTAGCACAAGCATATAGTATTATTGTGAGAACAATTGTACTTTTTTTGTATGCATATACATGTGTGTCATGCACATATCAAAACTTGAGTCTTGTTCATTTGCATGAATACCTCTTCATGCCAATTTCAACAAAGTGAGAGATTTATTCTCCTCCAGTGCGCATGTATCAAATCAAGCACACACGCCGAACTAAACACAACACCCCATTTTGCTAACACATAAGTGCTTGTGTCACATTACTTAGACAATCATACGCCAATATCTTAAATGCATTAGTACACGTCTATGCAAACCACACATGCCCATGACAGAGCTTCTAAGAAGAATTGACAGTCCCCTCATAGAAAGCATGGTTCTCCCCGCAGGCTTGTTCTCTGTCAAAGAGAAAGAGAGGGATTTTAGCGTAGTGAGGGCTGCTGGGGCCAAATGAATTATTTGGTTTGATAGGGATCCATGGAACAGCTTGTGAGAAGCTATTCCATGTGGCAGGGTGACATGTGACAAGATTGCATTAATAGTACTAATTGTTGCCTAAGCCCTTTGACAAATGCAACTAAATTAATAGCTTCCTTTAATTGGCCTGTTTGTGAATTCGCACTCTGGCCCAAATCCCAGATTCCTTTTTTTTTTTTTTTTTTTTTTTTTTTTTTTTTACAAATAAACAGGATGTGATCTTCAGACAATGAGTCCAGCTTAAGCTTCCTATAAGAGTCTGGCAATGTAGAGAACTGCTAAAGGCAAGCTCTATTCAAAACACAAGGAAAAATGCTCAAAAATGGAACATATGCAGCAAAATTTAAAGTTCAGTAGGATAGTTATTTTAAACTGTTTTATATATATAATCGTAATCTTATATTGCACTGTTCTTCTTTTAGTTATTTACTTATAGTGGCTAATTACTCGTAAGTTGAGAACACAGATTATCATGGCATTTTAAGGCTGTCAGTTGATTAAAACTGAATCATTTTCTCATTAATTATGTTAACATGAATTATACTGAACCTCCTGAAATGTTCCTATAAATATATTTTTTTCTTTCCAAGTGTGCATTCTGAATAATAAAAATCCTTTCCAACTAACTTGTAGGTAAGTCTAGTGCTCATCTTCTGAAATGTTTTTCACTTACAGATCATATTTCATACCTGTTGAGTTAGCATTTAAATATGAATTTGACTGATAGACTGGATTTGCTTGGGCTTTGGTGTTTTTATTCCAGTCTAAAATAGTTGAACGAATACCTTTAACAATGTAAAACATATTTAACTAATCTTAAATAGTAACATTGATTATAATAATGTATAATTACTCAGGATTGTGAATAAAACATTTAATACAAATAAACACTGCAGCATTTCGGACACAGTGACTAGTTTAGAGCACTGACACTCTGTGGTGAAATAATTTAATATGTTTACCAGCCACTGCTTTCTCAGATCAGCTTGGGTTTGATTAAAACTTCATGTTCTTTTGAGTTTGAAAAATTCTGTACACAGTAATCATCAGAATATCTCTTCTTCTATCCATGAAAATGTACAAATCTGTAAATCTTCTTAAGGTCATTTTTAAGTGCCATTTGGTGACTACGGCACATTGAAAATACACATACTGTAAACGAAAACTGTAATATTTCTGTAACAAAGCCCAGTGCAAGTTGTCCATTTACATAGAAACTGTTGCACAAACACAAACTTAACTATCTTGCTAGCTAACTACTAGTTTGTGCTGTAAAGATCGACATTGACTACATTATTCTGTATTGTGTGTGATACCAGAACAGGTGTGGTTAAACTGAACTGTGGGTGGTTAACAAGTAAGCTAACTGCACACTAAAGTAGAGAAAGTGTTTAGTAAATTCAGAGAGTCTGGATTGGTTTAGAAGTAAATGGAGCAAAATTGCCATAATAACTGATCCTCTAACCCTAAATCAATGATAAAACATGCATGCCAGATAATAAAGCAAATTTTTCAAAAGAGCACTGCAAATACTGACTTTGCCCAGACAAATCCTAGTATTAGCTGACAAAAGATAAAACCATTACCAAGCTCAAGGTAAGGTCATGCACTGTAGTTAAAGTGTCACTTTTAACCTAAAGTAGTGCTTTTTTAGACCAGCTTGTATATGCACCAGGAGTTTTATAGCACTTTCTGTTCTGACTAATGACCTGATTGACTTTGCAAGCAGAGAAAGAACTAATGGTTCAAAGGGAAGAATGTATTAGATGTCTAATGCCTGGAAGACATTGGGCTAATCATTATGCCATGAGAAATTACATACTCGTTTTGATCATTTTACCACCTAAATTACCATAAACTGTTTTCTGATCTTCTATGTACGTGTTTCAACAGCTTGCAAAACCATCTGCAAAATATCACCCCAGATTCAAGACATCATCATCTTTCTTTTTTTTTATTATTATTATTATTTTTTTTTTACTTGGATGGCCAAGACACAGGCACAGCGATAAACAGTTTGACCTTCAAATCGTGTTGCAGGTAAACCTATTTAGCATTGCCTCAGTCAACTACTCCCGGTGGTCAGTACCCCTAGTAATTAGAGGGGCAGCGCAAATCATATACAGACCTTGAATAATGAAAGCCAATTTAAACAATTCCCCCTCTGATCCTACTAGAATGATTTAGCTGCCAATGTGAGACTTCAATAGCCTCATTTGTTGCAATGGTGTTTTTGTATATTAATGTAATGTGGGCACTGAGAGCGGTTTGACTGCTAAGAGAGGGGGTGTGTGTCTTTTTGCACTCATTTAAAGGAACTGACTGAAAGTGGATTATTATGGAAGTCTGTTTCTGCCTTAAAAGAGAGAGAGAGAAAAAAAAGGTAATCATGACTTCCAATTCCAAATCCAGTCTTTCAATTTATATTTAGCAATTTCAAATTTGTTTTTCATACTTTTGGATTTATAATTTGACTTTATATCAAACAATGTGACTTTAAATCTCACAATACAATTTTTATCTTACAATGTGACTTTTACATCAAAATATGGCTTTATAACTTGCACTATTGTGACTTTTTTGTCTCACTTTTTATTTTTTATTTTTGTGGAAACTAGCTTCCATAAATTACTGGTGAGGAAACATGCTTTAAGTTAGCATGAAATGGAAATTGCGTTCATCATTTCTCTCCTACTGTGTAGTATATTCTACTGAAACGACTTCTTGAACTAGAAAAAAATGTAAATATGATTTCATTTAATTCATTGGAAATTGAATGGATTGATTGCTACAATGCAGAGAAAAGTGCTTAAATCCCTGTAGCTGTTCTAAAATCACTGTAAACCACGGCTTTACAGGGCTTATTGCTTTTATGAAATGTTTACTACATATACAGTACATGGCAAGGTTTCATAAAATAAACACACAGCAACAAAAATGTAAATAATTTTTTGATAACAAATAATTCTTCCGCCAAGTAATGTAGTTTTTCAATGTATGTTTATCAGAATGTTAATCAGACGCAACAAAAAAAACACTGACTTTGTGGCTCAGTAATACTCATGTAATACAGAGGATTGTTTTAGAGTACTACTCATGTAATACAGATTAATACTCTTGTAATACATAGTAACTTTTGCATTACTGCAGTCTGAACCGGGGAAATATTACAGTGCCACTTATGGATAGTGTTCATCTTCACCCGTGTTGTAATTTTAAGAACGATGATGAAAGTTGTCATGTCTAAAATATGCTGTCAGAAAAGTTCAGATGCTATTAAAAAGGCTGCCAAGTCAAAGACATCAGTTTTTATCCCTACCCAGATTCAGCCAAGATTCACACTTCATGACAACTGAATGTGAGACTTCATTGTGTAAGAAACCTGAGTTGTCAGTATCCACTATCCACTGAGCATCACTCTTCCCAACCATCTTCTGTCTCTCCTCCCCTCCAAATACTCAGCTGCAGAGGTGAAGACTTAATTGAACCTGGTTTGGAGGTGACTGCAGAAGCCAGCCACACTCGCAGCAATTAACTGAAATGTCAGGCGCTTATAATTCGAGTTATTCTGTCTGTCTGTGGTGAAAAGGGCTTCCTCCATGGGTCATTGGCTACCAATTTAAAATGAAAATTGACATCCATTTATTCCCATTTTCGCTGCAGACTCCTCCAAAATGAACCATGCCTTTTAACCCAAGCGAGGAGAGGGAAAAGCAGCTCGCAAGAGCCTTTTTTATTTATTTAATTTTGTGCTATTCTGAATAATGGATAATGCAGCAGTAATACAGCAAACAAAGAACGAGAAGAACATCATAATCGTCTGATCCTCCATAACTGGCTAAATGTGTTTAAATCAGCAGAATCAACTAAGAGACCTTTAATGTAAGGGAAGTTACATTTGTTAAAAACAATGTCTATTAGGATTGTCTCTAAGGTTCATTAAAGACAACGTTTTTCCCCTGTAAAATTTAGCACGAAAAGCATGCATCATTAAATATGGAAATCCTGAATTTTATTAGCAATCCGCTAGGTCTGAGCTGACGCCAATTAAATTAAAAGAAGATATCATTTATTAAGCTAGAGTTAAATATGAAATGTAATTTTCTTCTCGTATTGATTAATTGCTGCTGGTGCATTGTTCAAAGACCCATGTAACATTTCAGCGAAAGGACATTGTTTATTCATTAAAATTTTAAACCATCCTTTTTGCTTGATGCTCCTCAGCTAGAAATGAAATGGTTGTGATTTAAAACTATAAATTAATAAATACATCTGAAAGTGTAAAAAAGAAAAAGCAAACCTCCTATGTTTCATTAGAGGGCTTTAATATTTCACTTACTCCTATGATGCCATTTTTTCTCATCTGCTTCTCTCTCTTTCACAAACCCACACATATTTAATCAGTCAGAGATTTTATTTTTTTTTTTTAAATGGGCAGCACTCTGACATTAACATCTACAAAAGAATATACAAATTCATATATTAAATAATATTAAATCTTTAATAAATTAATGAAATAAAGCACTGCTGTTGACCAATCAGATTCAAATATCTGTTATTGATTAATGTAATTGATTACTCTGTCCTTGTCTCAGGGAAAGGAATTTATTTTTGCGTCTTGCTATTTAAAGTCTCGACAGATCGAGCGATTATCTGACAAATGCAGATTCTCCTCTCATATGATTTCACTGACATTATAAAAAATGTGAACTGCAATATCACAGACAGAACACCAGCCAGACTTCCCACTTGCCCACAGGTAAGTATTCCATGCACAATTTTCCACAATGTACCCAGCCTTGGAGGGCGAACAGAGTGGAGATGTGTTGATTGGTACTTGTTAAAGTATGATGTATGGCCCTCTCGGAGAGAGTACAGCTATCTGGAAGTCATTACAGTGGTCTCTCTTATTCTCCAACCAAAGTGAACTCTACATTTAAAAGGAGAACGTCCAGCCCTTTAATATCTGAATATAAATGGAGTGGTTATTTTAAAATGAGTGTGTGATTTATTACAGATACTTTGTCAAATTAAGTATACTTTGGGGTTGGGAGTTCGACTGAGCTCTGAAGTTTGCCGCTGTGGTTCAATTCACACTTTGCTCACAGTTGTAGGATGTCACTGTTTGATTAATGTGATGGAGGACATCCGGGCAGGTGGATAAGAAGGATAGGGTATGATCCCTGAGTTTCTGTCATGGTGAAATGTCTAATATGATCATGCTTGGATGGTCTGTGGCTACAGACAGATGGACACGTGTGGCTCCAGAAAGCACAATCTAACAAAAACTCTGAAGAAGAGGTGATCTTTAAATCATCATCATTTTACCCTTGATCAAGGACAATTAATAATAATAATAAAAAAAAGCCTAATGTCTTTCTTAACCTTATGACTTTCTTTTGAAGAACAATAAACATATATTGAAAATCAGCCCGTTCGTCACGCAAAGTTATCATATGACTTCATATGAAGGTATGATTAATGAGATTAATGACATCATGACTAAATTTCAATCTATCAAGCAATCATATTGATTCAGTTGAATTGAAATATACAGTACATGTTGTATGGACCACTTTTACGCTATTGTTATTAAAAAATAATAATAATAATAAAAGCTTCTATCCCCATTCATAGCAATTACATGGAACTAGTTAAATTCTTAAAATGTAACAGAAAATGATGTAAATGACAGCATTTTCATTTTTACTTGTTTCTAATATGGTACTATTCAATGCCGATATAGTGTGAAACACATTCCTCTAGCCTCGGTTACGTGTTGATAAATAAAGATTCAGCTGATTTATTTTCCAGGTGTTTTTTTTCTACTTTTTTTTTCTGCCATTCATTGCATAAAAACAAAGATTGCAAGACAAATAGTTTTGAAACACTTGCTAATGCCCATACAATTAACATGAAGTTCTCTTTTGAGAATCCAATTAAAACTTTTAAGCTCTGAAACCACCACGTTTTGTTTTCTTCACGCTTGTGTAAATAGCTGGACTAATTATCACATGCCACAGTCCTTCCTTCTCTAAACACAGCATTTTCAACAAAACCCTTCAACAACAATCCATCCAGTATCTCTCACCTTCAACCTTGAGCTATATTACATGCTATAAGGCTGCAGAAAGCGTGTGAGGGAGGAGAGGTAGTGTATATCGTTCATGGGTACTCATCTGTGAGTTTTGGGCAATGGCAGAGCTGTGAAGACTGCATGGTGACAGTAGACAGGTGTTCTCTTTACCTCTCAACACAGGGTTGTCAGGCAGCATAGCAAAGCCTTTGTGCTGTTAAAGTGTAGTGACATCACAAACACATCAGTGAATCAGACTTGTTCCCCTTTCTCTCAATTTTGCCCTATATTTGCACCTAGGAATAGTTGACCCCAAAATTAAAATTTTGTCATTATTTATTTACCATCATGTCATTCCAAACTTCTGTGATATTGTTTGGTGCACACACACACACACACACACCATGTCATTATATATATATATATATATATATATATATATATATATATATATATATATATATAATGAGAAATAGATAGATGATTACTAGATGATGATAGATGATATATAGAGAATATATAGATGATACTTACACCATTATTATAACTTATAATTTTCATAACAAAATACAGTACTTATGGTGGAGATTTGATGTCAACACAACTGAAACAATTGCAGGCTTAAATTTTGCTAATGTCTCAAAGTTTGCCTTTGAAAGATCTTTTATGTTGCTTTGTTAGTGATTGTCTTTTTTAAGCTTGATGGCCCCTGGTCACTATGAACAACTGAAAACATCTATGTAAAGATTCTTAAAACATACTCGTTTTGTCTTCCACAGAGAAGATTATTTTTTTTGTTGAATAAATATATAAAAAATAAATAAATAATAATAATAATAAACATTACAGCAAACACTGTTGATCAACATGAGGATGAGTATTTTTTTATTGTAAGGTGAATTATCCCTTTAATCAAATCTATCTTTCTATCAGTTTTTTCTTACCTAAATAAGGACCTTGAACCCAGGAGGCAATATTGTGTTTCTTACAGTTTGGCACGTTTTCAAATTTTGTAATGAAGAGATATTGGTTGTTGGATTGGTATATTTGCTTTCCAAATTCCCCTCAAGCTTAATTTATATTTCATATTTTGTGTTTCACGTGGAATTAACAGCTGTGATTTGTTTTTGCCATCTGTAAGCGATTACTTGGACTTTATTTGGCTTTGTAACAATGGCGTGTTTTTGTCTTTGCATCTCTCTCGACAGGCGAAGCAGATCTCTGACAGGTGCTGAGGCTTTTGCTCAGGAGACTTGGAGAGTTGAGTTACTACTGCATTATTCAACTGAGCTTGGATAAACAAACAGAGCTCCTCCGCCAAACAATGCGGTCTAACAAGGCAACACTGTGTAGTACAGGCCCCTGTGCTAGATTCTGCACTCACAATTTTCATTTTCATTTAAAAAAAAAAAAAAAAAAAGTCCCTTCTCTGTGGATATAACTGAATTGTTCCTTATTTTTTTTTGTTTTTGTTGTTCTGTAGTTTATTTGGATTAGTTTTTTTTTTTCAGATCCAATCTCTAGGACTGAGTGTCTGCAATTTGCAGGTGATTAAATCCAAATTGTTTGTTCAGACTGTATCATCAATATCTGGTTTATCTACATTGGTTGTCATGATGACATAAACTCACATCACAGTGCCAAAAGATGGGAAATTTGCAATCCTCTCAGTTACATCATGAATGGAAAGCTCAAAAGGTGCATGAGACAACATAAGTGTCAGAAACTTTACTGTATTTTAGATATTCATACATCGATCAAGCTCATTTTTCAATTTGTAAGTATATTTCCAGTGAAATAGCTATAGGTGCAGTAAACGGTACAACTATTTGCACTTTAAACCAATGGATTGATAATTACAGTAGTAAAGTTTGTCGCCGATCTTTGACAGTCAAGGTGTTAAAATTATATGCTAACAAACACTAGTTTGCAAAATCAAGCATGATAACTCTTTTTGTACAGCTAAAAAACACCAGAAGCCGTGCACATTCAAGTTAAAAGCTGCTTATGTTAAAAATAATTTGAATAACTGAACACACACAGGTACATTTTTTAAGACACCGTTTTGGGGAGCTCCTGGTTTATGAGAGGAATCCGACTGAATAACTAGCCATCTATTACAAATGCAACCACACATTTGTTATGTGTTTTCAATTAACAGAGATGCCGTCTAGTTACTCCCGTCCCTTTTGTGGTCCACAGGCGACTCAATGCTGTGATTTTCACTGGTTAATTTGACTGTTGGTTAATTAAGATAATAAAATCAAATGGACTCTTGTCTTGTCAACAGTGACAAGACTTTTTTTTAGCATTATAGTAGATGTTGCCATCTTTGAAGTTTACTTTTAGTCACTGTCACTGGTTACAGAGGATATTCACTATTAGCACAGGAACAGAAAAGGAAATTGACATCAGTTACAGACTGTTCACACAGAACATGTTTTTGCATTCCAAATACACTGCTTTTTACTGCATGTAAACATGCACTAGATAGGTGCTGTGTTTGTGTGTTTGACTGTTGCTCTATAGCATCTTTTGCAGGCTCTCATGAATGATGCAGCGTTCTAAAAATGTGGCACTCAGGTTAAAATAATTTGAAATATAAATAAATAAATAAAGTGTATCTGTGCTTTGGAAAGCACTTTATTTGGCTTTCAAAAAGTGGATGCAATTTGGAATCAGTGGTTAATGTTTATTTACAACACTGTTACAGAACAGTACAACGTAAATATTCGAGTCTGTGCAGTGCATTTTTACAGAGGACAATTTCCTGAAACTGTGAGATTAAAAGGCAGGCTGTGCACGAAGGCTTTTTCTAAAAAAATGGGGCAATTCCAACTTTGCTAGGACAATCTGGCGCTTCTCAGTCAGGGTCCGTAAGTATGTTTTTATTATTTGCAATTAACTGTCAAAATGTGGGGTTTGGTGAAGTGTAGAGTAAAGCAAATTGTTTGTTGTTCTTGTGATCTTGCAGAGATGGATTTGTGTTTGCAAACATAATATCCTCTGTTCTCCGCTCATAACTGGCTGCAAAAAGACAACAAACATAGAAGCACTACTTGTTCTGTTTAACACTGATTGGACGTTTAGCAGAGCTGAAGCAGCACGCACCCATTGTGCTTTCACACTGGCGGCGTGACACCTGTTTCACACATACTCCATCTGCAGTGCGTATGCAGTCCATGTGTGGCTCGAATGTGGTGCAGAAGCAGTACAGACTCATTTTGCTTTCGCATTTGCAGTCCGCTACTGATCCGCAGCCATTTAGGCCACAAACACAACATTTATCCATTATTTTAATTTCAAATCTGAACGTTGTTACTGAAAATGCTTTTTTAGCATTGTGATCCTCTTTTATCACAGTACAGTAATACAATTTATCATACACATTCACGTTTAAACTCAATAAATATAAACAGCATATTGTTCACGCATTTGACTTCTAGGTTTGAATATTAAGTTGCTCAAGCAAGTGGTAACACATTCAGCATATACACCACATAAAGCATACAACACATATATCATTACAGCATATAGCCTAATGTTAAAAGTAGGCTATCACAAACATTTTAAATTAAAACTTACCACAGAGAGAAACAGTTGACCCTCATGCCTTTTCTTTTGCATTTAAATCTTTATTAGAAACAATCCCACGGGTTTTAAAGAACTTTGTTTTTCTACCTCCACAATTGCATCTCTTATGTTCCTTTTTTATCTAAAATGGCCAAGCCAAAAACCTAGCCAAAAAGCCACGTGTTGACTGTGAAACACAGTAGACTTTAATTATATAAATTTATTGTGAAATTATTACATTTCCATGTCACTCCATGTTCACACTCCTGGAACGCACTGCCGGACCGCAACCGCATGCAGAGTGAATGCTCTAATCCGTTAACACAGGTGCAAAAAAAAAAACAAAACAAAAAAAACACCGCATATGCACTGCAAACAGAGTATGTGTGTGTTGTTGCAGTGCAATGCGACACAGCATCTGTTGTATCTGGTGTAGACACAGCGTTAGAAGTCCCGGTTACTATAGAAACAGTAATCGTTCTAAGACGCACGCTTAGGAAGCATTGGTTGGTCTAGCCTGCTACTGGATCATAAGAAACAACATTTATGAGATAGATGTTGTCAGATTTCATTGGTGATTTCAAATATGAAATTTAATCGTAAGCTTGGCGAACAGTTTTGGAGAATTTGACGATTCCCCTTTCAAAGAGATAGGAGCTGCACTTGCATCCCCAAGAGGTCTTTCAAAGATGGCTGCCGAGTCAAATGACTTGCCTTAAAGGGACTTTTTATAACTGATTTGGAAGCTGAAGGTCGCTATTATGGTAAGGGCATTACATTTCTGACACACGCTTGAGATGTTCAGCCAGTCACAACACACTGGCTCTGCTGGAAAATCATAGCACACTGAGCTTTTTTGGAAGAAGGGGCTTTGTAGAAATTGACAGGTTTTAGAAAGATTGGGCAAAGAGAAGCTACAATAATGTGCAGTATATGAAAAATGTGTTCTCTGAACATTAAAGCATGCTAAAGCCAAGTTCACACAAGAAATGGAGCAAAAAATTTCAGAACAGATCTCACGCAAACAGCTTGCAGCACTCATTTCTTCTTGACATCCATTCTCAAACAAAAAACTCCTGTTTTACCGTGTTATTCCCGTTCAACTTCTCGCATGTGTTTTAATGACAACATGTGGTTGGGGACCTTGTAGAGTAGTTGGGCGAGAGTTGCTGGCAGCTCATGTAGTGTGTGACCTCCTGTTGCGGATCATTTACATAGTGTCACGTAGTGTGAACACCACAACGACTTTAAGACAGACAGCAAGTCATGTAGTCTGAACAGCACAGCGATCTGCTGACGTTTAAAGTCGTGTAATCTGAAGTTGGCTTTACATACTCTATTACACCCAATCCACAAAATAACGATTTTGAAGCATCATATGATCCCTTTAATTAAAAATAAATAAATAAATAAATAAATAAATAAATAATTCTTTGTGAACTGCCCCATACTTTTACATACCTCTATTTAAATTTTTAAGCTACTGTGTGAATGGGACAGTTTGAGAGTCAAACCTTTTATATGGTTGTTTTGTCTCTCTCTCTTGTTTTATCTTTCTCTTTCCTTGTTCTTCTCTCCTCCCCATAGTCATCAGGTAGCAATTTTGCCTCCTTCTTATACCATCACAGTGATATTTGTCCTCTTCAGCTGCTCATTTGTTCACTCTCTCTCCTTCTTCGGTGACCTTCTCTTTTTCCTCTTCATTTGTTCTGCTTTTCTCCTTCTACCTGATTTCCTCGCTTACAGAGTGCTGGTCTAGTTTTCACCATAATAACTTAACACTTCAGAACGCATTAGTCCACGTCCCCACAACAAGGCAGTATGACCTACGAAGTCAAAGAGCACACTCTTCCGTTTGCCTGTAGTAGCTATTCATCAAGACAGCCAGAGGCTTGCTATGATTCAGCCCAGAATAAATCCGGATGAGAGTTTGCAACAGTGACCTGTAGCTGCAGTTCCTCTGCAAATGTCACATGAACCTGCTGACATGTAAACCACAAAGCTGAGCATATAGGTGGAATGTAGTTTGGGTGTTTTCCGATCATTTTGATTTCTTATGAAAACAAGCAACAATGTTATTGTGTACAAAATTCATATTAGGCACTTTAAATGAACACATTTTTTTTTTTTTACATTTTGTAGAGCATTAGAAGCACAAAAGGTTTTTGTGATTTTTATTAATACTAAATAAATAACATTATTTAAAATGGTGTAATCTATTAAATGGCTTTATTTGAACCCTTTCTGATAGAAAAAAATAATAATGATTAAAACAAATATTTTAATTAATTTTTTTATTTTTTTGTGTGTGTGTAATAGTGTGGTGTTGACTAAATTAGTCAAATTCAATTCAATTCCATTCATTCATGTAACCTTAATTATTGTAAGAAAAAAAAAATGATTTATCTATATTTATTTTAAGTATATTATTTAATTTAATTTTAATTTTTTTTATAAAATAAAGTTTTGTTTTGTATATTTGTTTTGAGAGTATTTTTAATTGTTGTTAAAGAATCTGAAGGATCATGTGCCATTGAAGACTAGAGTACTGGATTCTGAAAATTCATACTTTTTCAACATAGTAATTTTTTATTTTTTAAAAATATATAGTTTTTGTGAGTATGAGAGATTTTTTAAAAAATCATAATATAATTTTAAAAACCAAAATTTTTTGAATGGTAGTTTGTTTCATAATTACATAATGACAAAAAAAATCAGAATTAAAAACATAGGTTTACAATCAACATTCTCTTAAGCATCATTCTATCATGACATTTGACAGGAAAACAGAAATATAAGCATTTCAGGGCCTGGTTGAATACAACATGCTGTTTACTTCATGGGATTATAAAAAAAAAAAAAAATAAGTGGCTCTTTTTCACATGCAATATTGGCAAGGTGTACAAACGAGGCGAGTGTCAGAGCTGGATAATTATTTCGGATTACTGAATGAATGACGGATTGAGAATACGATAATAAGGAGAAGCCACATCTACAAGCAAAAGAGTGACAAAAATGAGAGAGACACACAGAGAAGCATCCAAGGCTCAGCACTTTCTACTGCAGCTGCTGCCGAACCCCGAGGAAGTCATTACAGGACCTGTGACCTCACTGGTGCAGCCATTCCGACAGGCCACCCACTGGCATGATGTCATACTTCACATGTCAGGCCTCATCAGCGCTCTGCTGGCCATTGGAGACGATCGGGCAGCGCGGCACAAACCAGGAGGATGCCATTATGACAAAGACAATGTGTTAATATCAAACATGCTGCAACTGACAAAAGCAGCTTTACACTGGCCCCGAGACACAATGTGTCAGAGTCTAAACACAGTGTGAGACAAAGTGCTGGGATTTTATCAAGTAATTTTCTGATAGCTAGCACATGCATTGTTGTTGGTGGTGTTTTATGTTATTGGTGGTGATTTTTATAAATATGAGTCTATTTTTGTGTGTGAGAATATCAAAACCTTAAATATAATGTGAAACATTACAGGAATAGTTTAGCCAAAAATGAAAAATCGATGAAAATGTACTCACTTTCAGGTCATTCATGATGTAGAGGAGTCTATTTCTTCATTTGCTCATTAATGGATCCTTTGCAGTGAATGGGTGCCATCAGACTGAAAGTTCAAACAGCTGATAAAAAACACAAAAATACACAAAAGTAATTCACATAACTCCAGTCCATCAGTTGCTGCATGTTTGTAATAAACAAATCCATAATTAAGGCATTATAACTTTAAACCTTCATTTTTGGTCAAATGTTTTCATGTAAAGGCATGTAAAAAAAAAAAAAAAAAATTCCAGGAATATTATTTGTTCAGCTAACATGTCACAGTTTCTATGAAAGGTAATATTGCTCAGTACTTGTGGGAGAAGTCTCAGCTCCTACAAAATATTCACTGACTCACTTCACTGCCCACCTCTCTCTTTTTTATATACTCCATCTTGCTTTCTCCCTCCAAATCCTCTCCTATGTGATCTGATACACATGTCTACATGTAACTGCCAGGCTCCCAAGGGTAATGGAGTGGGGTCCAGGGTCTGTCAGCCCTGAATCCAATATTTAAACTCATTTGTAGTCAATGTCACCACCCCTGCATGTGCAGCAGTGCAGAGCAGCAGGAAAACCCCAGTACCAGTGCAACTTACTTCAGCTTCAGTTTAGAGGATCATACTCCACAATAGACACACACACATAATACAGCACATAATGCATTCTAAAATGGAATTAAATACATACTTTGGGTTAAATATGATTTCTTTTTAATGTTTAATTGACAGCAGGCCACAGATTCTGTAAAAAACATTTTACACTGTATTTAGTCAAGAATATTTTCTTAAATTGTAGAAAAATTATGTAATTAATTTATAAGGATTTAACTGTTTTTTTTTGAGGGGGGGGGGGTGCATTTAAGACTAGCTGAATAATGGGCCTTTAGACAGACATATTTAGTCATTTCAAGATACACTGTAAAAATGTTGTAAATTAAACAAATTATTGGTTTTCATTTCAAAAGAAAATACTGTTTCAATCTTTCTGCTTTAAATTTCACATTTCAACTTTACTTGCGGTTTCTTTGTAATTTGCGAATTTTACTGGCAATTTCTGAGTGAAAAATTATTCTACAGCATTTAATTTTTTTTTTTTTTAATTTCTTCCCAGTGTAGTGGCAAGACACTATTGGCAAAACATGTTTTATATATATTCTTTGAAATTGATTCATGGGCAATGCATGAAGTGGAAATAATTATTGTAATTTATATAATCACACATATATTATATTATATTGTATAATTATTATATATATATATATTATGTGTGTGTGTTTTTTTTTTTTTTAATTTCTTCCCAGTGTAGTGGCAAGACACTATTGGTTTTAGATGTTTTATTTTTTTTGTTTTATTTTTTCTGATAATACTGAATGCTTCTATGGTCTGTTAAAATTCACGATCCTTCACGATCCTGTGTTGTTATGTATTGCAGATGTGCATATTTGTGTGTGTGTCTGCTTGTTTAAATACGTGGGTGTATGTGTGTGATGCCCAGGTCTCAGGAGGGTTGCTTTGCACTCAGTCTGCTTCCTGATGGCGTCTGGGACTTCAGGTTGTAGAGGCTCCAGGATCAGGTTGCCTCTGTAGCCATTGTCACTTGCATGGATTTGGCTAATTCATCTTGCTAATGGCCGGCAGCTAAGTTGAGCGCTATTATTGTTTTTTACCTTCTTTTTTTTTTTCTCATAACACTGTACAACATAAGCCTGTCCCCCCATGTTTTACCACTGATATGATGCATTTAGCACTATTTATCTTATAAGCAACCATTTTAAGCAACCCTCAGCAATATAAACAGTAATTTTCAACAGTCTTTGAAAGCTGTTTGTGTGTGTAACCTCCAATAATGCTCAAATCATACTTAAAGAGGCTTATTTTTTTAATGTTTTTATTTTTATTTTATTTATTCTTACCTAGACACTTCTGCATGAAATGATGAAAATGAAAAATTCACGAGTTACAGCTTTGGGAGGATGTTAGCTTGATTTTGAGATTTTGACTTGCAGAGAGTTACAAATAGTCTTAAAAGTCTTATTAGAAGTCTTAAGCTATTTAAGTAAGAAGTGCACTATTTGCTACATTTTGGAATGTTAAAGTTCAAAACAAACTTTCTCATGAGATTATCTATGAATATTTTGTGTGTTGAAGCTTGCCTGTGTGGATGAACATTATGTGTGAAATAGTATTTAAAATGCTTTCAGTAGAAATAAATAAAACTCTAGCTGCATGTGAATTAAACACACACACACACACATACACACACACACACACACACACACACACACACACACACACACACACACACACAAACAAATAAATTTGCTTAAAAATTACTCACCCCCAGGCCATCCAAGATGAGTTTGTTTCTTTATCTGAACAGATTTAGAGAAATTTAGCATTACATCACTTGCTCACCAATAGATCATGTTTCTCTCCTGATTCAGAAAAAATAAATAAAAAATAAATTACTGGAGAAAACAATATTCTCTTAATATTCTCCAGTATTGTCATTCTGACTGCACCCCTTCAAATACGATAGTCTAACCTCTTAGCAGTAAAAATTACTTTTGGGTAGTACTTTACATTTAACAAAATGAAGCCAGAAATGTAGTCTATAAGTGGATTTAAGCTTGTGGGTACTATTTTTTTTAAGCAGGGGCCTATTCCCAGTGGAGTACCTCAATGAGTGACCTCTTACTTGAGCCCATCACCGCGGAAGGTCGTCGCCGCACAAATGAAGAACATGAGAAGTGGTCCGGGGTCTAATCAAGTCCTCTGGCATCACTCACTGGGAGCAATTAAGCCTTCTCCGCTGCTCCGATTCCACCTAAGTAACCAGATATGCTCCATCAACATTATGAATCAAAAGGGTTTTATGAGATGG
This sequence comes from Cyprinus carpio, assembly GCF_018340385.1. NCBI lineage: Eukaryota > Metazoa > Chordata > Actinopteri > Cypriniformes > Cyprinidae > Cyprinus > Cyprinus carpio. Next base: position 16,220,469 of record NC_056579.1, on the reverse strand, counting down.
ATAAAAGAGCCAGTCTCTGTTCTTATAGACCTTTTGAAGTCTTTCGATCACACATGCTTTGTCTAAAATGTAGGTTCGAGAGTGATTTGGGAGGGTAGATGATCACTGGCCAAGCTGGAAAAAGCAAAAATGAGAGTGATACTTTGTAAGCATGACACAAGTATGTGGTATGGCGATGATAGGGAATGACAGGACTGTGCAGATAAAATCTAAAAGGGATTGCAGAGATTGACTAGTACTGCTTGCACGTACCACTCACCAGATTCTGTTTCTCTCAGTCTCAGGTTCACCACAGAAATTCATTACTATCATGGAGCGTCTGACACAAATGAAGTCCTGGCACTTGCAGCATACCTTCTCAAACCACAATACTTTATCATCAGCCATCTTAGATTTGTTTCTCTGTCAGGGAGCCGGAGTGGAGAGGAGAAAAGAGGGGTCAGCTTCACCTTTTGTTATTAAGCGAGAGGGTGAATTCTCAAAAACTTCAAAACTACAAATTGCATAAATAAATAAAGGAATGCTTTTTTTTATTCTTGTTTTATAGTAAACTAACTTAAAATGAAATATGAGCTAGATTTTTAGAACAAGATTGCCAAACAATAAGATAATTTCAATAATACATGTGTTAAAACATTTATTTATTTATTTTTTTTTTTTGTGCAGTAGATTTAGAGAATTTGCAGTGCCAATGAATGAGCAGTTAATGCTGCAGGAAACTATTTCTGAATTCGAAATAGCATACTAGCATACACTACTACTATTAATATTTCTGACACATTTTTATAAGGCAGAGTAAGGATATATACTTTTTTCTGAAAACATCCTCTTTACGGTATTTTATTATACTACACTGGTCCATTGTCAGAAATAACAGCAGATCTCCATACAGAACGCATCAGATTTCCCCTCACGAAGATGCTCTACATGTATCTTTAAATGCATCTGCTATTCAAATAAGATCGTTCCTGTACTGTGTGTGGTCCCTGTAGCAGACACCAAAGGACAAATCAGGGACATCCATCATGAAAGGCGAAATTAGATACAGAGGAAACTCTACATTCACGATGCAGCAGCATGATGAATTCCCAAATAAACATGACACAATTAATCCTCAATCAACAGAACATTAATGTACTAGTCAATTACTAATCAAAGTCCACGTGTATAGAAAGTATCTTCATTCATTCCTGCACAGGAGCTCCTTTCCTCTCACTCTCTCACAGACGTACTCACACATCCCATCCCCCTCTTCAGTGGAGCGACAGATCACCTTAGAGTGCTGGACTGAGGAAAGGAGAAATATGAACGACATAGTGGGTCAAAGTAGCAGCCCCTCATTAAGGATAGAAGGCGTTGGCTGCAGGAGGTTAATGGCCTCATGTCCCCTGACTGAGAGAGAGAATAAGAGAGGGAGAGTGAACAGTTGTACCTGAATCCACATTACCCAGTGTGAATACTTCAAAAAGGCACACAGGAGTCAGTTAATCTAATATACTGTTCAAATCTTAAATATAAGATGCCATTGTACCATTAAAGGACAAGCCAATCAAAATCTGAATTTAGTGGCTCACTGATTTTTGAGACATGAGACAAAACTAGTGAAAGGAGTGAAAAAGGTTTATTGTTGAATTAACTAGTTCAACATGCGGAGATATTCACCTATGTTTGGGTTCAATCTCCTGTTTCTCTCAAGACGTGTTTTTCCATTTCTGTCACTTATGAAACACTGTTGGATATTAAAATATTGTGTTAAATTTTTATTAGAGATATTAGCAAATCTAGCATTATCTTCATTAAAATTTCAGCTCTATCAAATACATTGTCACCACAGTCAGAAAATCTGATAAGTGTTGACAAAACAACCCTATTTTGTAACAGTAGCCGTTTTGTTTTCCAGATGTTATGAGGATGTTCTTATATAGGGAAATTATCTAAAATTCCCAAACACCTTTGACTGGTATTGGAATATCATGGTTGTTATTAAAATAAGAACAGTGTACACCAGGGTTCCTCAAATCTTACTCTGGCAACCCTCTATGGACACCTTGGCAATTGAATCGCCATTGGCTAGTAAATTTCTTAGTTTACTTGCCCGACTAAGATAAGAACAATATGAAATGCATTAAGGATTAAAGAGCTGCTGGATTCATGAATATTAATCAGGTTGTGCGCATTTGCCTGATCTGATTCACTGAAATCAAAACAGGGACAATGATACTAGAGCGCAAGCCAATGAGATTGCAGTTTGTGCATTAGTCCTGCCCACTACCGGAAAACCCAACAGTTCTTAAAAGCTGAAAAAATCCAAAGGAACTCTACAACACTAGGAAACTACAACAAAGAATACTGTTTACATGTAGTACGTCAATTGTGTCTCTCTTTCTGCATGTGTGAGAGAAACCGGCGGCGAGTCATGCGCCTTCACACTAGAGTTTACGGTACATCAAATATAGGTGCACTGCGCATCCATTGAGATGAACTGAAAAATATAACAGATCGCTTAACGGAGAGTGAAACTCTGAAGCATTCAGTCAGAGAGTGTTCGCAAGTTAAAATATATCTGTGCTAAACTTATACTTAGCCTCCAACTAACACACTGGCGAGTAAAATCTGAGGATTTATTAGCCGTTGGCTAATATTAGGCATCATTTAGTCGCCAGAATGAAAATTTAGTCGCATATGTGAGTGATTTACTCGCAATGTAGAGGGTTGTCTGGAGGGCCACTGCTTTGCAGAGTTTAGCTCCAACCCTAATCAAACACAACTGAGCAAGCTCATCAAGGTCTTCAGGATCCCTAGAAAATCACAGGTAAGTGAGTTTGATCAGGGTTTGAGGTAAAACTCTGGAGTGCAGTGGCCCTCCGAGACCAGATTTGATGAACCCTGATAATACTTACTATACTAAGGGGCATTTTCAAAACCACAGCTTTTTCTATGCGGTTTGACTGTTCGTCCCCACGCAAACGCAGCACCGGGTCACTGAAACCAAACATTTTTGAAAACTCCTGCCAGGGTAAAGATCTTCAAAAACTCCAGTTGCAGTGTAATCGTGTAGACAGCGAAACCGGAGATTTTGGCTTGTGACGTCGGAGCATGTGCTGTTATCTCTTCTTCTTCTTGACGTCGGAGTTTTTGTTGTTATTCTTTTATTTTTATTGTTGTTGTCTTCTTATATGTTAGGTGCATGTGCTGTTATCTCCGCCTACTGGAAACTTTTTCAGGCTTCTGATTGTGGAGAATTTTTTTGTGTTTTGGTTTATATTGCCATTGTTTTTTTGTTGTTTGTTTTTTTTTTTTTTTACATTTTAAATATTAGATATATATATATATATATATATATATATATATATATATATATATATATATATATATATATATATATATATATATATATATTTATCTCATCTGATAAAACTCTTGATGTTAGAGCATGCGCTCATCATCACATATATGTTTTTTTTTTTGTTTTTTTTTTGACAAAAAAAAAAAAAAAAAAAAAAAACTCTTTCTGTTAGCAAAGGCTGTTGGCAACTCATGCTTCACTGTCCTGACATAAACTAAAGGCTTCTGTGCACACTCTCTAAAAAAAAAAAAAAAAAAAAAAGGTACAAATCCGTCACCTTTTCAAAGGGTACACTTTTGTACCTTTTAGGTATTGATAAGTACACTTTATGTACACATATGTAACTTTAAGGTACCATTATGGAACTTTTAGGTACAAAGGTGCACCTTTTAAAAAGGTTCCATCTAGTGTCAGCTTCTCTACCTATTTTCCTGAGAGTGTGGTTTAAAAAGGGCCATTCAACTTCCTGATTCAATAGAAAACATGCCAAAAAAATGCACAAAAAGAAAACCTGTCTCATCTGGTAAAACTGTTCACAACTATTGATGATACAGTACATCCTCCACTCATCAGTGTATAGATGTTTTTGTCCAATAAAATGCTCTCCCTGCTAGCAAAAACTGTTAGCAAATCATGCTTCACTGCTGTGACATCAACTTAATGCTTCTGTGGTTGAAAAAAAGGCCATTCAAAACTTACTGTTTAATTAGAAAATATGCCATCCTATGACAGGAATCTGTCTATGTAATCCTATTTCAATGTCTTAAATCTCAGTATTGCTATTTAAAAGATACCAACAAGAACACATTTTAGTAATATGCCAGCATAGATTTTCCATATTTATTGCTTAGAATCTGAAGATCTTACAATGTTTATTAAATGATTTAACTGACTTTAAACTGTAGCATCTAATCACATGATTTTTCCCTCCTTGCACAACTATATGTCATTGAGATCTGGACTTCATCAATAATACCTCAGAGTAAAAAACATGGATTTTTATATTTACATGTAAATATCGCTATCACCTTGACATGTCATGTGAAATGAATTACCATGTAGATTAAGGATTACAAATTAGTCTCATGAATAGTTGATTGCATGGAGGATATGAGGAAGGCTGAGAGTCTTTCATTAACCCAACGCTAACGAAGAGTGAGTCTGCTCACCCTAACGAGAAAATGTCTATCACCCTTGCTCTCCATTCCAACAGTGTTACAGAAGATGATGTGGTTATATTTAGCTCAGTTGAACAGAGAATATCTGTTGTTATTTACAGGCATGAATGTTAAGGCCAACTGTAAATAGAATATTTCCATCTCTGCTTTCCTGACATCTACATGTCCAGATGCTAATGCAAGTAAACAACCACAATTAAATACTTTCACCTGATCTCTCGCATTTTCTCTTTTCTTTATATCTGGTTTGGGCGCATAATTACTTGTGCAATGTTCAACATTTGCATCAAACACATTAGCGTATGCTGGTATGATTCAAGAGTATGGAATCAAATTAATCCTTAACTGCTTTTTGTAATTGTACTATTTTAGATATATAAGTGCAACATATGGCAAAGAATTAGATTTCATTATCTTAACCAGCATTTTCACGAGCACAGAAACACCTGATTGCATATACAAGCATCTCCTTGGTTTCAAAGCATCTGGTCTTAATGCCATGAAACATCATTTGTTTTATGTGGTATATATTTTAATTTCACATAAAGTGTGTACAGAGAAGCTTGTCTTGTCAAACAGCATACATCTTAAAGGGGTCATATGATGTTCACATAAAGAAAATTATGTTTTTTGTTTGTTTTGATGAATTTTGTTTTTGAGGTTTAAGGTGTATGTTGATAAAAAGAAAATTTATTTTCCACATACTGTACATTATTGTTTTGTCCTCTATGCCCAGCCTTCTGAAACATGTCGATTTTTACAAGGCTCATCTCTCTGAAAAGCGAGGTGTGCTTTGATTGGCTAGCTATCCAGTGCGTTGTGATTGGCCGAATGCCTCAAGCGTTAGGAGGAAATGTTACGCCTCTTAACATATTGTGAAGCCTTTTCTGGCCAGAGCGACGAGACAAAAAAATAAAACCCATTATAAACGTGATATAAACATGATTTCTAGTCTTGTTTTCTTTTGGAAGGCAAAAACAAAGTCAAACAACAATACTACAAAGAGAATAAAAGGTACGCCTTCTTTCTTTGCGTGAACATCTGTGTGGCATTATACAAATCTTCCCACACAGTGACGTAGATATGTGGGGGCATGTTAGAACGAGCTGTTTCAGGGGGGCGTGGACGAGTGTTAACTTTTATAAAGAATTTCTCTTTTAATTTGAGACTTTAGTCTTTGCAATTTCACAAATCTTCTTTATTCACCAAGAGCTTGTAACACTCCAAAGAGAAAGGAAAATTTGAAATCGCATCATATGACCCCTTTAATTTAGACTCCCTTTTAGTGGTTCGAAAGTCTTTTTAGCCATTTAATGTGATTCCTTTGTGTTCATTAAAGGGCAAAATCCTGAACAATAGCCCAATCCCTTTTCAGCTGCTATGTTGAGGGCTCAAAAGTGCTTCTCATCTTCACAAGTCAGGATGATTGCAAATAAATATAGGTTGTGGCTCCTTACTGCATGAGAATAGTTTAAAGTGCTTTCATTTTTACAGTAAATGCACTTCAATCTTTGTTCCATTTAAAGAATAAACAGATGAACATTGACATATGATGCGTTGCATAACAATTAGCCAATGAACTCAATGAGAGTCAGTTTTAGCAGGTAATATACTTTCAATTTCATGCAATCTCCATATGCACACCATCTCCTGAGAGAACTGTCAATGGCACTGCCAGTCATTACATGAGATTTTGTTGTCATATCGTATATGAGATGCTGAATGCTCTCCTGGAAGGGAAAATAAATGAGTGAAAAAGTGAGAAAGGACAAGAATAGAATTACAAAGATGGAGGCAAACAAAGAGAGAGAGAGAGAGCAGGATGAGTGTGGCGGTGCTACTGCAGGACTGGTGGATGATTATCACGAGAAAACTGTCAGTCAAGTTCTTGTGTCATAGTACGCTTATGAGAGGATTTGGATACTTGTATACTCTGATTAGATATGGACTCTGGCCCCGCTTGAGTCTTGAATGAGCCAGGAGTGAGAGCAAGTGTTCATAACGAACTCACATGCATTTTGCTGGCCTACTAAGAACCCATATTTCTTTTAAAGGTGAAGAGGGGGAGGAGGAGCAGGGTAGCAGTAAAAGGAGCGGCTCACGTCAACAGCACAGCCTGAGACTCGAGGCTGTTCATCACTTCCTGCAGAGTGAATGCAAAACAGGAAAAAAGCATGAAGATGGCAAGGCAAGGCACATACGAAAGAAAAAGAAAGTGAAGAAATTCTTCACAGCTGGACATCACATAGTTTTACTTCTCACGGCAGCCACGACTTGACAGATGATGGTTTTAGTAAAAACACTTTGCTTGATTAGACTTACAGGTTGCTGTAACCTTGATTTTGTTTATTTATGACTTTGTATATCACCTGCATTAAAAAGAAAGAGGAAAAAAACACTTTTACAGGATTTATTTGCCCAAAAATGAAAATTCTGTCATTATTTAATCCCTGCTTTAATACTATCATTATTTACCCACATTGAGTTTCAAACCTTTTTTTTTACTAACTTGTAACACAAACAATTATTTTAAAGAATTTTCACATACATATTTTACATACTGACATTGTGAACATATGTAAACAGTGAACTGACAGTTTTTTATTATGCTCTTTTTTTGATGAATAAAATGTTATAAAGAGCAGCATTTATTCATTTTTTTAAAAAATGTTAAAGTAATGTAAAAGACTCTATATCATGTTCGATCAATTAAATGCATCCTTGTTGAATAAAAATGTTCTTTAATTTCTTAAAAAAAAAAAGGTGTCTTATAGACCTGTGAACAAGCCAAAGTATGTGACAAGAAAACACATTCCTAATGATTTTAATCAATAAGTAAGTATGTAAATAAGTAAATAAATTCTCTGTTTGGCTGTTGCATTATAAATTAATTTAGGTGATTGGACAAATATAGACACTAAATGCATCTCTATGCATTTAAATATACCATGCCGACAAGTTCAATGTCATTAAATGGTTCTCAAGTGTCTCATAACCATATTTGACAGCATATTTGCAGATTATGAGCAAATAATGGCTTCCTTACATGAAGTGAACTATCCCTTTAAGGTCAAAGACTTAAATGTTGACAGCTCATCTGCAGTTAATTATAAAATACAAGTGTAACCTATTAAGATAACCAGAAGCGAGATTGTCTTTGATTAGCTCTGCGCAACTAGTGCTGTTGTGGTTCCAAACACTCATTCCAGCAGGAATGTCACAACAACGCAAGGCTTCAGAATGGAAGAAATAAAAAAAGCCCTGTCTCCTCGCTAAAGTGCCATCCCCACTCACGTCTGTCATAAGCCTCGCTGTAAACACTTTTGCACTGCATGTTTCATCACCAGTAAATACACCACTAAGTCACAGACTGAGGAGAAAGATAGAGAGAGACACACAGTGAAACACGAATGTGTTGACTTGTCATGAGCATCATCGTCTGTCTGTTGACTGGGTGCTGTGCCACTGGCTGCCATCTTAGTTTCAGTACCCATGAACTACAGACCTCAGGAAACTTCTTGTTGTCGCAACGATGAGCCACTTAACTGAGTCATGTCTTGGATTTCAGTTTGTATGCACATGTGCGTGTGAGTAGAGTTTGTTCAAGAGGAAATCAGTATTATTACATGCCCACAGAATTCAAACGCTGGTCTTCATCCTTAAGGTTCTGAAGAATGAAATTTGACTTTACAGACTTGGAGGCTTCCAGAGATACAATTAAAGATGACACTGCAATTACAGCATGAGAGAGGAAGTACACCGAGGTGGTGGGAGGATGAATGAAAGAGCGAGAGCTCGAGAGCGACGGAAAGCTCGGAGAGAGGTAGAGGCGGCAGAAAGCGGCAGAAACGAAGTGAAATGTAAATCAAAGCGGGCGATAGTTTGATAAAGTAATCGGCACTCCAGGAACAAGCAGCAGACCCATGGTGTCAGCTCTTACCGATTCAACCGAGCTCCCACGGACACTGCCAGCATCAGATTTACAAATTGAAAATCATTAATAATTCTAACCAGGACGTGATAAATCTGAAATCTCTCTCGATGAACCTGGACACACTTCCATAAATCAAAAAGATTACTTGGGAATTTTTAAAAATCTGACGTCAAAGTGTCAGGCTTACTAATGGTTTTTGTAGATCTCTCAAAGTGATACGCTATTAATCTGTGATACATTTGAAATATGTCAGTAGGCCGATATGTGATCTCTCTAATATCAGCAGTTGGCTGCTTTATGCTCAAAACACGACGAGAGCGAAGGGCCGAGGTGGTGGGGGGAGCAGAAAGAGAGAAATGGAGGTTGAAGTGTGTGTTGCACAGACTAATATATGCTGTTTGGGAGCAGAATCTGAAGTAAGAAAAAAAAAATAGTATAGGATACATTTGCTCAAGAAGTAATACAGAAGCAACAGTGTCCAACTATAAAGTTTGCAGTGGTCTACAAATAGACCTGAATGGGTTACACTGGCTAGTAAAAGTAAATCATGGCTAAATGTAAATTTATTTGAAATGACTTGAAGAGGTGATCTATGAGTGAGGTGGTTTTTAGTGACTTCTCAGCTTGGTTAAATAAAAAAAAAAGGTCTGTAACGTTTCAAAAAAAAAAAAAAAAAAAAAAAAAAAAAAGCTACAGTAAAAACCTTAACTTGTAAGGTGAAAAACTGTAAATGGTAACACTGAATTACATGTAATTTTACTGTAAAATACTGTCAAATGTATGATTTTTGTAAGTAAAAACTATGAATTACAATATTATTTATTTTTTTAAAATAAAAAAAATGAATTAGGTTATATTTTATTAACAGAAGTCCCTGGCACATCATATATTATTGTATATATATATATATATATATAATAGTTTATTCTCATTTTGTTAGCAGTAATGTACAAATCTGTATTACTGTATATTATGCCACCCCCCCCCCCCCTTTTAGTGCACAATAATATATTATGCATTTACTGAGAATTTACAGTACTGACTAATGGTGCAAACAGATAAGACTGATAACAACAACAAAAACAACAATAATAATAGTCAAAAATATAGAATATATTATATATGTTATAATATAATGTATTAAAATATTTAAAAAATAAATATATATATTTAAAGAGTTTTTTTAAAAAAAGGTTGCAGTACATATTCTTTCTACTTTATTTTTGTAGTTATTATTTTTGAGCTTGTGTTTAATTAATAAATGTTAAATAGTAAATGTTAATAAATAAAATTAACATAAACATACAAACATTTAGTATTAGCTTTATAAATAACGATAAGCTAGATGAAATGTTCTGTTATATTTTAATTCTGGCCTGGAGGAGGAACAAATTTATTTTGTTTTTAATAAATAAAATAAAAATAATAATAATAATAATAATAATAAAAAATTCAGAAGTCCAATGCACACCACTGCTATGAAAGGGGAAAGAAAGAAAGAAAGAAAAGAAAAGAGAAGATGAGAGAGAGAGACATAAAAAGAGAAAGAAAGAGAAAGAGAAAGAAAGAAAGAAAGAAAGAAAGAAGAAAGAGAAAAAAAGAAAGAAAGAAAGAAAGAAAGAAAGAAAGAAAGAAAGAAAGAAAGAAATGTTTAATTTGAGCTATTTTTTACACATCACGGCTCTAGGTTATCTGAGTTAGCTGAGGTCCCGTAGCCTGCTGGGCTGAGCACGGTCTTTTGCTTGTTTGAGCTGGATGCTAAGCCTGAAAGCGTCCATTGTGCTCACTGTGATATCTACTCCGGCAAGAACAGGGCACCCATGCAATCTGAATGTTATTTGCTCCCAAAACCTTTTCTTTCATCCTAAACCATATGGCTGAAAGAATCAATTAATCTACTACCTCTTCCTCTCTCTAGTGTCTTTTTTCCCCATGTCTCATCCTCTTTTTTTAAGAAAAATAAATAAATGAATAAAATAAAGTGAAGGAAGAATTTGCAAGGCCTTTTTTACTAGAATGTATCTACTTAAAAAGAGCAGAAAAGTACATAAATTGATTACAAGTTTGTTTTTATGTTTGTTTGAGGCTTTATCTAACCATTAAGTCTTAACGTTTTTAGAGACCCACCAAATTCTGAGATTAATTGGGGTTAATCAAACAATTTATGAGATTAATTGGGGTTAATCAATGTTATAATGAATCAGTTAAAGTGAAAGGGAAAAGCAATAAACACTAGAAAAAACTACAAAGTTTTTTTTTTTTTGTGACAGGTCTTCTAGAACCACAGTCCAGCTTTTGAGATTTTAATTTTTTAAATGGAAAACCAAGGTTAGCAATAAAACCTAAGTTTATAGCAATGTTTAAGTCCAGCAAACAATAAAATAACCCAGTAAATTTTTCCCTTTTTTCCCTTTTTTTTTTTTTTTTTTTGAGGACCTGTCTGCTGTTTGTGATGGTAACACCACTGGATCTTCTGAGGGGAGAGGCTTACATGCATCCTGACTCTTCTCAGTCAGTTGTCGCTATTAATTGGCTTTTCCTGTCATTACTTTCAAAAGACAGGCAAAATCCACCACGATAATCTGAGAATCACCCCCTCCCCCAACCAAAACACGCTGAGAGTAATTAGCAGAAGGTTTAATTGGCTCAAAAAGAAAAATCTCTTGCTGAAACTGTACGTCTTTCATGACAAAGACGCCCGTGCAGTCCCTAGACGATCACGTTAAAAGTGAAGTATTTGTTTGATTGTCTCTCAATGGAGTATAAGAGGCCTCGCCAACAATTCAGGTGCACTTTTCATGTGAAAATCTTTTTCTCACGATTCAGAAGCGCACACTTCTTACTTCTCCTCTTTTTTTATTTTTTATTTGAGACGAAGACCGAGAGAGAGAAGGGGTGGAGTTTCTGAAGGCGACGGAAACAAAACTCCGTCTTTGACAGTGACATCAAAGGAGATGGCTTCTTTTGTGTTGGGAGAAGAGGTGCGTTTGAAGTGCTCTCCTGGAAATACTGGAGTGCGGGAACGAGTTCATTGTTACCCGGCTCTGCCGATGATTATCTTCCATAGGCACAGAGCAGTGAAGGGGCCTGTCAGACAGTCAGACAAGTAATGATCTATACACCCGATGCTGAGGCTTCAACTCACAGCAAGACACAGACACGTTCAACATGCTGCTCATTCACAGATTCCCGATAATAATAGGATTGAAGATACCTTATCATTATCCGTCTTGGTTTTTTCGACTAATGCTTGTTAAGAAATGAGGTATAATTTTAACAACCTGGGCATTTCATTTGCACATCTTGTTATTAGTTTATACAAATGTGTATTCACACCCTAGCTTTCCTAAATATCCCTAACAATGGGGTCCAAAAGTGTTGAAACAGCTTGTCAAACTGCTTCTTTTGTGCACTTTTTTTTTGGAATTTAATAGATTATTTGGAGTACATTTAAACAAAAGCATTTAAAAAAAATAAAAAAAAAAAATATTTGTTGTTTTTTTTACTTGTTGTATTTTTTTCATTTTTTTTTTATTTATTTTTGATGAAAATTTGGTTATGTTATGTTATGTAAGGCTGCATTTATTTGATCAAAATTACTGTATTGTGGAATATTTTCAAATATATTAAATGTAATTTATTCCTGTAATAGCTACATTTTTAGCAGCCATTCAGTCTTCAGTGTTACATGATCTTTTGGAAATCATTTTATTATGCTGATTTGGTATATATAATTTGATATCTTATAATAAGATTAATTCAGGCCTTTTCACCAAACTTTAATAGGTTTCTTTAATACTCAGGAGACACAAATAGAGGAACGAGTATTATGAGTGTACTTATAGCTTCTGAATTTTGTAGGGCTTTTGGAAAAGAAAGCCTCTGTTGCCTCTGCTGTTATGGGCAGGCAGTCTATAGCGCTGCCTGTAAAATCTTTGCGAGAGGGTCATTAAGGATATTTCATTATCTCCATATTGCCAAGGTCAGGTTGTCCATATATCCAGTTTACAGCTGCTGTGGGAATATGCTGCAAGTGTAGTATAATAGACCAGAAAATGTCCACACCGGGAGTGATGGGAAATCAATATCGGGGCCCAGCTCATCAATATAAACCCCATTTTCACAAGTAGGAAGAAGGCACTCAAGAAAAAAAGCAAGGAAAAATAAATTAAATCAAAGAGAAGAAAATATAATAAAATAACAGGCCAGTGTTCATAATGTGCTTTTTCGTTGTTGTGTTGTGTTCTGGGAGCGAATCATCAGATGAGGGGAGTCGGGAAACCAAGTTTGGGTTGATTTTGCTGTAATCCACCCACGCTGGATGGAGTCGGTCGTAAATGTTATGCTACATGTGTGTAAATGTCTTACAGTAAACTCGAAAATGGGTGACAATGACTTTTGTTACATCCAACTCTGCCTCCGGACTGATTCATACATCTGCTCTCACACGTTGTTGTGATATCTGATGTGTAATCGATTCATTCTGAAAACACACTGTACAAAGCCACTGAAAACTAAAAACCATATCATAATACAAATGAAGTGATTCATTTCAACTCATTCCTCAATAACTGGTTTTACAGTAACATATTTACAATGGATGATATAGATAAAACAAACTTCATGTAAGTGCTTCAACAAAATACAACCTGCACTTTTCTGTTTTCAAAACATCCAGAAATGTCATTCCACATAGGCTTGCATTATAAGTGAGTTACTGTAGAGACATTTTTGTTTGTTTTTAAAAAGCAAGCCTAAATTATCATCTGTAGTGACTGACAGCAAGCCACAGATGCAATTGACTTATGCATCAGATCAAGATGCGTTTAATTCTTTGCATACATGCATTTGTAAAAGTATGTATTTGTAAAACTGATTTTTATATATATTTATATTTTCATAGACCACATCCCTTATCTTATTAAAAACATAAATCCAAACTTTAACATGATGCAGTCGGTCATGAGCTACACAAGAGCCAATGACATTTCACAGTCAAAACTGATAATGTGGATGAAAACGATGAATGCTTTTGGGGTCTGTTCCTCGCACAAAGCAATTGTTTGGCCTCAGAAGACTCTGAATATTTGTAATATTTGCAAAAATTTTGACTATCTGTCTGTAATATCATGTGTTTTAATATAATGCATAAGCTCAGGCAGGCCTCAATATGATTCGATAGCTAATATCACTTCCAGTTATCCGTTCTGTTTGCCCCCTTTATACAAACACTAGAATGCTGAAACATCCTGTAAGCATAAACTCGAAAGCATTTTTCATCCAAATTTGAAGTGCAGCGTGGTTAAACTGTGCAAGAGAAGTTAAATGAAATGAGCCTGAGGTTGTGTATGCAGTCTGCACTAGCCTGCAGCACTTTTTGTTTATGCAGAACTATGTTTCTCCAAGACAAAATTAAAATGCTACAAAGACACTCTCGATAACGATGCCAAAAAAATTGGAGGATTTGATTGGGACTTCTGATTCTGAGACTTGTCATGGATCGCTTCATGTTGATGAGGGTTAAAAGTCAACTGTATCCAGTGACAGTCACAGGATGTGACTGCTTTGTCCTCGACTGCACTGTGTGGCATCACGTCTGAAAAGTCAGAGGGGCTTCGGCCACGTGCTTTCTTGTACAATACAGCACATCTTCTCTTTTACAGGGAATAATGCTCAGACCACCCTCTTTCCACACACATACACCCCCATATACACACTGACACAAGCACATTTTTCGCTCTCATCCCGTGCAGAATGCTTATTAACATCCTCTGCGGCATGTTAATGGCTTATTGACCAAATATGGTGTAATGAGGATCCAGGAGTCAGCCGGTGGTGATCTATGGTGAAGGGAAAGTTGCCTGTGCCACAAAGATGATGACCTAATTTTAATATCCCAGCACAAGCTGAGAAAATGACCCCCGTTCTGATGACAGCTATTGTGGGCGAAAGCCTCACAGTTACTGTATGTGTCACTGCTTGAAGCTGACCCACCCTTAAACCTCATAACAGCAACCCGGCCCCATAAATGACTCGTTTGTGCCATCTTCGCACCATTAAAAAAAGTGTGTGAGACAGCAGGCAAAGACAGCAACTTGGCTTTGCCTTTTAAAAGTCACCTTCAAGTGCAAAACCTCGCCGCCGACTTAATGGATGCGTTCAAAGGAATAAGGCAATAGCGGATATGGGAAAAGGGTCTCTGTCCCCCTAGATAACCTTGAAGATGTATGGTGTTTTAACATTCCACACCAGCCTCTGGCTCAGGCATCTTTTAAGTGCATATTTGATCATGGACCGTACATACTGAAACATTAATACGTTTCCTTTCTAAACATTGGGCTTTTTTTTCTGCCTTCCGGAGAAAGGGGCTATGCAGACTGTCAATGCATGTTATGGTAAGAGGGTGATGAGACCTGGTGAGGTATTAGCATTTCAGAGAAAAGCAATGGGGTATGTGTGTGTGTGTGTGTGTGTGTTTTATAGTGGGACTATCTGTACTCATTTTTCAATCATGCATTATTTGAGTTGAACAAAGGATCTGGTTTAACTTTTATGACTTAGATTTGCTTGGTCACCTTGACATGGAAATAAAGCGTTTTTATAACATTCTGACTCAAATTTAGAAAGTCTTTGTGCATTACTCCTTGTCTCTGCAACAGTAAACTAACACTGGCAGTTTATTTTAAATAAAAGAAAAGAAAAAAAGTTTTAAAAATCTAATTTAAAATGCATATGCTAAGTAAATTTTAATGACTCTCAAAATGTCATGTGTTATAACATCAAGTGAAGAATATAAACATATTTTTAATATTTTTTTAAATTTTAGCATTTTTATATTAATTTTTTTATAGGTGAAATAAAGAAAAAAAAAGTTTGACATTATTCTTGTGGTTTATGTTTTGAAAAAAATGTTAGTCATTTTAATTAAAAGGTTGACTCTTAAAATTTAATAACATCAAGTGAAGACAGTGAAAAAAGTAACCATATTTTCATATCTTGAATGATTGTGAGAATATACATCTTAATTATTATTTTTAAAGTTGTTTTTATCAAGTTATGAATAATTAATTCATCAATATTTTTTTAAGTCTCACCACATTACAACCTAAAAAAAATTGAGTCAATGATAAATAAGTGTGAGATGAAGAAAAGTTTTATATTAATAATGTTGTTAACTCTATATTTATAAATGGTTTGGAAAAAGTTTGACTCTTAAAATGTCATGCGGTGTAACATAATTTTGAAGTAAAAAATAATGTTTCTATATATATATATATATATATATATATATATATATATATATATATACATATATGTATGTATATATTAAGGTAGAAGTTTTCTTATGGCCTCCAAAAAATAAATAAAAATAATAATAATATTTCTAAATTTAACATCATGTCATTGACCCTCTCACCACTTCCTGCCTCGATCTACAAGTCCAAGTAAGTGTATTTTGAGCGATGCTTTACAGTTGTCCTTTCCACAAAATATATGTGTGTGTGCATGTGCACGTGTGTTAAGTGTGAGTGTGTGTTCTGCAGTCTCAGCAGGACAGGGGGCAGACTGTGGATTTATGTGGCCAGCCGGTGGAAATGACCTGTTTCTGTCATTGGGTGTGTGCCCCATCACGAGAGGCCCTAAACTATATTGGCACGGCTCTGACAGACATGTTTGTCACCCAGTCAATTTGGAAGATACCGAGACAGCAGTATTATTCCTCTGACAAGCTTCTCTGCCTAGCTTTCTTTCTCTCCCTCTCGCTCCGTCCCTCCATCAAATCTCTCTCTCTTCACTGTCAATGGTAAAAATATGTAGTGATAGCAGGGCTAGCTGTCAAGTGCTTCATTTAGAGATTGCCATGATGATAATGTGAAATTGTCCAGAGAGGCCTCCGTGATGTAACTGCAGAGATGAGACATCCTTATATTCTCCACCAACTAGGTTTCATGATTTATAGAGCAAATTTTAAAGATTATTTACATCAAAAGCCCAGGAAAGTTCAATATTAAACTCACAATATCAATTCAGATTAGTCTAACAACACAAAGGTCCATGTACAGTACAAGACAACACGCTCTGCTGTTATTGGAACAGTGACATCTACTGGCACGTCTTCAAAACAAATATAACATCAGACAAAATATGGAACAAAGGTCATTTTCACAGAGAGGTTGGACACTTTTTAACACACCCACGCACAATTAATACCACCCACAGTACATCTAAATTTGTGGGAATAAAACGAGCTGATTGAGTCCGTTTAAAAATAAACTCAAGTTATAAAACAACAGGATAAATGCCACTGGATTTTTTTTTTTTTTTTTACTAGACTAGTGTGTAAAAACAAAGCTCATATAATTTCTCCATAATGAAAGGCAGTGGTCCTGTTAAATGATCTTATATTTAGAGCAATAAATTGGAAAATCTACTGCACAGGCTACCAACCTCATCTGTTTCTCTTTGTCAAACGATTCCAGTCTGATTCCTTTTAATTACGGTCATCCGCTAGAAACTCGCAATTAATTTGATTACGTTTCACATTTAAATATTCATCATAATTAACAACTCAATAAAGACACATTAAGACATGTTAAAAGGCAACTATTTAAATTAATTAATGATGACGTCTATTTTCACCAAATGATGGGCTTTAATGAGTAAATATGGATGGATGGACACGATGTGGTTTAATCGGAGAGTTTATAGTTTCAGCTTTTATATAGTGCTGTAAATAGGTTTACACGTTTCACACGTTAGGCTCGAACGCGTTGACGCGTGATAATTCTCCATAATCCACTGAAAGACGTGTTATGTGCGCTCGTATTAATTGTGAATAAACCGCACCGCATGTCAAATAGGCTATAAGCAGATAAATGCATTTTATCAGTTGCAGTAGTGAGTCTGCAGGGGTCACGTGATTGAACCGAACATATCCTTCACAGTATCTTTGGCTTAATCCTCCTCTCCGTGTGGGTTGATCCACGCAAGCGATTAATATTTTATGAAGATGCAAACATCTCGCTCTCCCTGCTGTGTAATCACATGCAACGCAATGCTACGAGGGACCATGTTAAAGGGGAAGCGTGCAAACATATCTGCGACGGGGAAGATATTAATTTTGTCTGCCCACTTCCATTCATTAATGAATCAATGTCGGTCCCCGGAGAGCCCCTTTAAAAAAGGAACCATAATGCCCCTTTCCCCACGGATGGCCCGGTGTTATTTTGATCTGGAGAGAAACAAATGCTTTTTGAAAGTGCTGTGTGCGTTAAAGGCTTGGAGGGAGGGTCGGGGAGTGGATACAGTAATCAGAGAGATATCACATTAGGAGGAAGCTGTTGACGGAGACAGTATGGACATGCTTTATGATAAGAGGGGACAGGGTCAGATCAATGGCTCAAACAGAGAGCTCTCACAATTTACTGTCTGTACGTTTTGATTTTATTATGTTTACTGCGTGTATAAGTAGGCTAACGGCAGTGCATTAAGGGTTTCCATTTAATGAATGGCAGGAACCGCCTGCTGTCTTAGAGTGCTTCAAAAGCCAGACTGGAATGTGAAAAGATAAACAGGCAATGGAAAAAAATAAATAAATAAAAGACAAACCAACACTAAACTCAGTGGGGACAAGACTGAAATGTGGAATTTTGTCATTTGTAAAAAAGAGGGTAGATTTTCACTAGGCCTATTTACATATACATACACATAGGCTATTTTTTTGCATGTTTCGCTCTATTGTTATGGTTGATGCCAGTTTAAACCCTTCATACTAGTGAGCTGTTTAATAATATAATATTGTGTTTATTTTGCTTATTTCCAATCACTCTCTGATTAACCTTTATGGTGGGGTGTGAGAGACCGGAGGCTCTTTTAATATCTCAAAAAATGACTAAACATTAAAGTATCCAGAATTGTCTTATGAAAATTGATTATAAAGAAAATTTCAACTTGATAACGCTTTAATTAATTAAAAAAATTGCTTTACTTACTACATTTAGGGTTACAGAGACCCTGGATATAAAGGCAATGCATCTTCACATGCTAAGATTTCAAAATTGTTATTTTGAATGAGTTTTACTTTATTTTTCTGAAATGAATTTCATGGGGTCATATTGACAGAATTAACATCATAATATGTTTTTTTTTTTTTTTTTTTTTTTTTTTAATGAACTAAAAACATACTTGAACAAAGAAACACTAAATAACAGAATAACCAAACATTTCACCATGTTAAAGCCTAACAAATTCAAAAGCTGTTCTTTGTACATTTATTGATAATTGTGCATGAACAGAATTAATGGAAAATACTCAAATGTCACAGTAGTGAGGAAAGGGAATAGAGGCTCAAACTACGTGTGTGCAGTTTTGTTTGGAATTGAGCTGCATGCATGTTTTCATGTGCGGGTGTCCTCCTGGCCTGTAAGTGTTTTGAGTGTGCGTGATGTGCTGAGATTTGATTAGCATGCCCATGGGTATGAACAGTGGCTAGAGAAAAGCGTCTCTGTGCTCACCATGCCTCAGTGCTCCTCTACACACCAAGTGTGACCAGCCCTTCATTTTAAACAGCCCCTAGCCGCCCCCTCCCACCAGTGTGAAGAGACCACAATATACTACTCACCTCATCACTGGCCTTTTCATCCAACCACATAGGAATTTAGGATATTGCTTGTGAATTATTATTATATTCTTTATTACTATAGAGAGTACTATAGTGATTATTCATGTTAGGAAATTAATGTTAACCTTAAATGTTAGTTAAATCTGTTTTATGTAGACCAGCTGCCATTACGTCTGAATTATTATATTATATTATATTATATTATATTATATTATATTATATTATATTATATTATATTATATTATATTATATTATATTTATTATATTATATTATATTATTATATTATATTATATTATATTATATTGTATTATATTACCTGATACTTGTTCAGTTGAACACAAAGGAGAATTTTTGAATAATGCACTAGTTGCTCCTTTTCATGAAAACACAATGATTTTTATTATTATTATTATTATTATTATTATTACTTGGCACTTGTTTTTTCTTGCGTACATTTTTAGTAAATAATGACTTATATTTTTAATGGTATTTTAAGAGTCTTTATGGTCCACTTATAGGATACTTTCCCCCCTGTATATATATTATACTGTATATATATTATTTTGTATTCCACAAAGTATACAGATCACAAAGATTTGCAAAACAACATGACGGTGAGCAAATGATGACAGAATTTTCATTTTGGGTGAAAAATAATAATGAATTAAAATGCATTAGCAATGTAAAAATAAACCTGAAATTACCAAATATCCATGTTTTTCATGCCAAGTAACATTTCATCATAATGCTCACTGGAAAAATTTAAAGTTAGCATTGGACTCGATACACACATTCATTCCTTCCACTCAAATCACACTGGCAGGTCTTGAAAAAGTGCAGTTATTTTCGGACATTTCATCCTTTACATACATGCCTGGCCTCGGGGCCTTCCAACTTAAGTGTTTATGCTAGCCGTAAACGAGCAAGGTTATTTTCACTTCCTAATGGTCACCCACGACAACTGGCTCATAATGAGCACTTGCCACCGAGGATTGTTATTTTCTTAAGGACCAAATTAAAAAAGAAATCCCAAGCAGCCGCATCATTACAGGAAGCCTAGAGGAACTATTTCCAGGTCATTAGTTGGCTTGCCTGGCCTTCCTGCTTCCACCGGCTGGGGAGAAAGGATGTGATGAATTGTGCATCCGTTCAATTTGCGAAGCCACCGTTGTTAATGAGGACTTTCTTCTTCCTTTCACTTTTTGCCTTGCTCAACCAGCCACCACACTCACCATTGTCTTGAGGTGATATCCTCAAAACACACTCTGGATGTGATTAATGTTCTAAACATGTATAAATGTGTTAATTATCAGCTGCTTGGCATAATTCTAATTGCTCAGATGCATATATATATATATATATATATATATATATATATATATATATATATACAGTGGGTACGGAAAGTATTCAGACCCCCTTAAATTTTTCACTCTTTGTTATATTGCAGCCATTTGCTAAATTCATTTAAGTTCATTTTTTTTCCTCATTAATGTACACACAGCACTTCATATTGACAGAAAAACACAGAATTGTTGACATTTTTGCAGATTTATTTAAAAAGAAAAACTGAAATATCACATGGTCCTAAGTATTCAGACCCTTTGCTGTGACACTCATATATTTAACTCAGGTGCTGTCCATTTCTTCTGATCATCCTTGAGATGGTTCTACACCTTCATTTGAGTCCAGCTGTGTTTGATTATACTGGTTGGACTTGATTAGGAAAGCCACACACCTGTCTATATAAGACCTTACAGCTCAGAGTGCATGTCAGAGCAAATGAGAATCATGAGGTCAAAGGAACTGCCTGAAGAGCTCAGAGACAGAATTGTGGCCAGGCACAGATCTGGCCAAGGTTACAAAAACATTTCTGCTACACTTAAGGTTACTAAGAGCACAGTGGCCTCAATAATCCTTAAATGGAAGACGTTTGGGACGACCAGAACCCTTCCTAGAGCTGGCTGTCCGGCCAAACTGAGCTATCAGGGGAGAAGAGCCTTGGTGAGAGAGGTAAAGAAGAACCCAAAGATCACTGTGGCTGAGCTCCTGAGATGCAGTCGGGAGATGGGAGAAAGTTGTAGAAAGTCAACCATCACTGCAGCCCTCCACCCATTTGGGGCTTTATGGCAGAGTGGCCCGACAGAAGCCTTTCCTCAGTGCAAGACACATGAAAGCTTGCATGGAGTTTGCTAAAAAACAGAGAAATAAGATTCTCTGGTCTGATGAGACCAAGTCAGAACTTTTTGGCCTTAATTCTAAGGGGTATGTGTGGAGAAAACCAGGCACTGCTCATCACCTGTCCAATACAGTCCCAACAGTGAAGCATGGTGGTGGCAGCATCATGCTGTGGGGGTGTTTTTCAGCTGCAGGGACAGGACGACTGGTTGCAATCGAGGGAAAGATGAATGCGGCCAATTACAGGGATATCCTGGACAAAAACCTTCTCCAGAGTGCTCAGGACCTCAGACTGGGCCGAAGGTTCACCTTCCAACAAGACAATGACCCTAAGCACACAGCTAAAGTAACGAAGGAGTGGCTTCACAACAACTCCTTGACTGTTCTTGAATGGCCCAGCCAGAGCCCTGACTTAAACCCAAATGAGCATCTCTGGAGAGACATGAAAATGGCTGTCCACCAACGTTTACCATCCAACCTGACAGAACTGGAGAGGATCTGCAAGGAGGAATGGCAGAGGATCCCCAAATCCAGGTGTGAAAAACTTGTTGCATCTTTCCCAAAAAGACTCATGGCTGTATTAGATCAAAAGGGTGCTTCTACTAAATACTGAGCAAAGGGTCTGAATACTTAGGACCATGTGATATTTCAGTTTTTCTTTTTTAATAAATCTGCAAAAATGTGAACAATTCTGTGTTTTTCTGTCGATATGGGGTGCTGTGTGTACATTAATGAGGAAAAAAAAAATGAACTTAAATGATTTTAGCAAATGGCTGCAATATAACAAAGAGTGAAAAATTTAAGGGGGTCTGAATACTTTCCGTACCCACTGTATATATACTGTATATATACACTGAAATCGCTCCACCACCTCTCAAAAACGGTGAAACGCAGCCTCGCCGTTGAAGAGGTTACATGACAGCTTGATTGTGTTAACTTATAATTGGCCCATTTTGTTTTCCCCAAGTGGTGGAAATGCTTCAGATTGTATCTGTGAGGTTGGAGGCTACAGTGATATAATCAGGTGTGCCGAATTCCACATGACTTCCTGGAGTTCCCAGCGGTCATGTGGATATCTGATGAGGACTGACATGTGAAGTATGACATCATGCCAGTGGGTGGCCTGTTGGAGGGCTACACCAGTGAGGTCACTGGTCTCCTAATGACCTCCTCAGGGTTCTGCTGCTGCCTCCCATTGCACTCCTCTCAGGCCTCAAGTCTCCAGAAATTCTCTCCTTTTCTTTCTTATTTACTCCAACACCTTTTTTTTCCCTCCCGTTCCCATTTGAGAGAGAGATAACTCCCACCAAAGTCCCTCTTTCCTGGCTGGTTTCAGCTTTAACGCTCTGCTAAGCATGCTTGCTTGTTGGCCTTAATCAAGAATTGGGGGCAGAAGGACAGGACCAGTGAGCTCCTAAATGCCCAGCAGGGTCTTTATTCTTAGACAGCGTGCGACTCGCTTCACCCTGCCTGCCGGAGCAGAGGCAAAGGAAAATAAACCCACTCACACATCAATACTCACTGTGTGGCCAGCACCTCAAAGCAGGCGAGGATGCGTAAAACCTTGTTTAAGTCTATATATGGCAATGCGCGTCTGTCTGTCTGGCAATCTGTAGTATCAAGTGTCTAGGTTACATATTTCTGAATAAAAGTTTGTGGACGACTGCCAAAATGGCTGTCAAACATCTCTATTCCCAGGCCCTAATCACCAATTCCTACATATATCACAATGTAAACACACTCTACACATGCTAATTGATCTTAGCCGCATAGCAAGGTATCAACATGTCCTAATATTACCTGCCATTTTCCTCACACAAGGCTATTCGCATTAGCATGCCTAACATGCGCCTTGCGCCTTTCTGAACACATAGCCAGAGAGCAAGTTTACAAAGCTACAGTCTTATAGAACTGCCACGGGCGGTCTGAGTTCCTCTCAGCTACACATCTCCAGGCCTGCAGCCAGTGCCTGTTCAGAAAGGCGCGATAAGCCATGTTAATGCTTTCTCCCCTGCATGTTCTTCTTTAATATTTAACACAGGTTATTAGACAGAGCGAGCTTGCGACCCCCTGAGCGCCTCCGCGTCGTGCATGAATAACTAATGCACAACTGATTATGTTAATCAGCGATCGCGGGGGCCGAGTGCTGATGACCAGGAGTGTTGCCGTGGTACAGGATGAGAGTCTAATAATCCCAGCATCTCCAAACAGAGCCCCTAACCCATTATTACACAAACAGACACACTTAAACACACACACAAGCCAAGCAAAAGCACTAGGCCTGACCCAAACTACCCACCCACATCCATACAGACAGCTCCAAGCTAAAACAAACTTATTTAGCCCTTATGCTACAGGCTTAAATTACTTATTTTTTCATACTGTGTGTGGGGGTATAAACATGCTGCTTTTATTCACCTCAGATTTTTATTAAATAGACATATGCATATGTGTATGCATATGTGTAACTAAAACAGTTAAATAGGTTAAAAAAAAAAAAAAAATTGCTGGAAACCCGATTAAACATGCTACTAATCTGTAATGCACTTTGTGAGCATTTCCTCTGTCTTACACTCTTATTCCCCATCTCAGAAAGTCCACTGGCCTGAAGATATGCCTTGATGGATCTGCATTAGTCTTTTGTCACCTTCCAGGTAATTTCCTGTTCCTGATGTTCTCCAGACCACTTTGCATGCATCACACTAGATCCTCTTCTGCTGCATTCACATCATGTGTGAGGGGCCCTGTCAAACCAAGAAGCTCCATCACAGTCAAAGGTGTGCTCATCTCGAGTTGACTTTTCTACAATAACTCCATCCACCGGCAGCGACAGACAAGCTCTGATTTTAAAAGCTTATTGCTGCATGGCAGAGCAAGTAAATGTCTTTTTTTTCTGCCTGGGTGTTTTTAACCCCCAAACCCCCCCCCGCCCAGAGATAAAAGCATGCTCTTTGAAAGCCATCTCGGAGCTGCGAAATAGTCTTGAGCGTGGCCACGCTCCATTCTGAGTTGCTTGGCCTCTACACCATAAAGAATTCCAACGAGACAATTTCGCGGAGCGCTAGGTGAGCTGACAGCGGGTGTTATTAAAGCACAGGGTGCTGACCGATCTCAAAGTTATTAGTGTGTGTGTAAGTGTGTGTGTGTCAGGCTAAGGTTGCCCCAATGTCCTTCACACATACACACTCACAGGTATATTACAGAGGATATGGTCAGTGGGGACATTGGGCATGAGGGACACACACATATAATCAGACTCGCGTGTGCTGCTGAAGGGTGACCATTGTGACAGGTGGAGGTGTCACCATCTTCATCACTCCCATTAGCACAGCACCAGCCTCAGAGGTGCCTCTTAATCTCTTCTAGGTCTTCTCTTTGGATTGGTCAGCAGCTTGGACATGAACAGTAGAGTCCAGGACCAACCAAAGCAGCAGACCTTGGATTTTGCAATGTTTATGTTGCCATTACATTAAAATTGTGATGCACCTGTTCTGAATGAAATCAAAGACATGAAAAATGAATAGAAGAAATTATGCATTTCAATACGGCAGCTGCAGAAAAAGTGCATGTCATAGTTTGTTTACTCTAGAACTTGCTGTAAAGGTGTGGTCTACCCAAAAATGAAAATTTCCAGTTGGGTGAATTCAATATAATTAAAATACATTCATGATTTACGTGAATGCTTTAAAAAAAAATCACCTAAGAGCATCAGCATATAAGTTCATAAAAACTTGCTGATAATTTTTCAAATGCTTCTAGCGGTTTTGGTGAAAAACAACCTGACATTTACTATTTTAGAGTAATATATACATGCATATATATATATATATATATATATATCTATATATACACAGTATATACAGTATATATATATATATATATATATATATTATCCAAATATCCATAACAAAGAGAAAATTGTTTGCTATTTCACAATACAATTTTTGGCTGGATTAAAAAAAAAAGCAAAATCAACTCAAAATTAATAAAAATCAAATAATATTTAAAGAAAAGAATAATTCAAGTATATACTACAATACATAGAAAAAGAGGTCCACAAAGTGAACTGACTTGTCTTAAAATCTCAGTTAAACAGAAATGGCATGGTACAGTATGTTTGCAAGTTGTTGTGTTTCCCTTCCCAACTGACCAACAGACAGGTTTCTCTTACTTGGAAAAGAGGAATCAAGCAAATGAGTGATGACTCTCTTCTGAAACTGTGTGTATTTGTGCATGTGTGTGTGTGTGTGTGTGCATGCTCGTGTTTGTTCTCATAAGAGGGGAATAGTGAGGCTTCAGGCCCATCAATCTGGTGATTCCGCTCTCTCTCTCTCTCAATCTGTTTTAGGTACGGCCTGACGTGACAGCGTGTGGGACCTTGGCTGTCCATTCATCACGAGCAGAAGAAATAACAGGACACCTCTGGTCTGTCATACTAGATTAGTCTGTGGCCTGTAACCACTGGCCTTAATAGAGTCCCCATTCGCTTAGCTCAAATGTCCACTGAACCACCTCTTCAACCTCTGGGAAAGTCAGAGTCGACCCGAGATTGTGTACATCCAAAATAAGCATGCAGAAACATCATTAATGTACGTTATTGTTAAATCTACACCTACATGCTTCTGTTCTGTTTGAAAGCTTCAGTCAGGTAATGCTCTGAGGTGAATTGTGGGCTGTCAGTGTTCCCATGTACCGCCTGATGGCCCATCAGCGGCTGTGAGACCTCTCCACTCAGCCCTGTCAGGCGCTAGTATATCCCTCACTCCTCTTCTCTGTCCCAAGGGCTAGATCCAGCCCTCAAAATCAATGCTAGGCAATCTATAATATTGTTTAATTGGTGATTAGCAGGTACTTTGTGGATCACAGGTCCTGGCTGGAAAATTAGACTCTGCCTTTAATAAACGCTTGACCACATGCCACTATGGAGGTGTAATAGCTGCTGGAGAGGTTAACCGTTTGCTTAGCGCTCTCTGTCGCTCTCTCAATCTCACTAAGTATCTGTCTGTCTTTGTATCTCTTTCTCTCACATTGACCTTTAGATGGTTTCAGGCTATTTTTGTAAATAATGTTTAACAGGCTTTAATCACAAATCCTCAAGTTGAGTTTGATGGGAACATGAGCAATATGACTCCGCTTTTCCTCAAAGGCTAAGATCTAACTTCATATCACGTGTTTGTGGTGTGTGCAAACAAGGTTCTTGTGCAAAATTTTGGCCAGATTCACAACAGGTTTGTGCACACATGTATGTTTATGAGTCTGAATTATTCACACTTCGTAATTAGCATAATACATGCCCCATGCATCCACATATAAGGGTGTTCTCCAAAATTATTAATAATAATAGTTAAAACTGAACTAAATTTCAAACTGACTTACCTTACAATACATCCTTGTAGCCGTCAAAAAAATTGAAATATGTTGAGCTACAAAATAAATAATAAATATGTATATAAAATAGATTTTTATATTCCATCTTCCAAAGGCCGTGTTTAAAAGGAAAGATTTTTGAGTGCATGTGTCTTAAAATTTTATCCTAAATTTATAAAAAAAATATATAATTTTGAGCTTCCTGCATAAAAAAAAGAAAAAAAGGAGATTTGCACACATTTACACACCGTACAGTGAATGAGATCCAGTGTTAGTCTGATTATGTGATTAAATTACATGATCAAACATTTTATTGTATCAAAATATGTTAGTAAGGCAGTATATGAGATGTTATGTAGTATATATCCAATCTCCTTCTTTAATGCTGTATAAATAAAATTTAGTTTTCTGTCTCAGACTTTAGTAAGCTAGTCACATTTAGTGACAGTCATTTAGGCTTTCCCTCCTTCTCTTTCTTCTACCCAAAGCTTTCTCACACAATGCCAGCTGCGTATCTCTGCACATCCTCTGTTTTCACTGTTAATGAAATTCAGTCGGACAACAAAACCAGAAACAATAGAGAAGAGACCATCAACAAAAGCCAGTGTTTGCATCTGCTTATCACCAACACCACTGCCATTGTCTCCAGACACTGGCAAAGCTGGCTCTTCCTCTTTTCCAAAACCGCTTGACAATAGTCGATGAACAAAACAACACGAGGGTGAAAATACTGGCAATTTGAGCCGCTTGTTTACCTGTGGGTCCTGAGGGGAGGAGAAGGAGGAGGAAGAGGAAAGGAGAGGAGGAGGAGGCCCAGAGTGCCTGTGGCAGATAGCGAGCGGGAACGTGGCGTTGGGAGCCTGACCCTGGCACGGCGCTCATTGTGTAGTGTGGCAGTGTAATGAGGCCCTGTGTGGATATTGATATGACAGAACAAAAGGCCAAGGTGCAGTAAGGACAGCAATCCACACGTTTCACACCATTTGTTTTTCACACCGTATCCATCACATTAATGGGTCACCTTTCTGTGACAGCTCATGATTACCTGCTTACCCATGGAGAGAAAAAGGGAGAGAGAGAAAAAGACAGAGAGAGAGAGAAAAGGTATTGGGTGAGAGAGAAAAATGGGGGGTTGAGGGTAGAAAAGAGATGGGAGACACTGAGACAATTGGGGAAGGATGAAAGAGGGAATAGATTCGGAGAGGCTTTTTTATAAGGGGTAAAGGGTGAGCATAGGTTGGAGTGGGCTGAAGAGAGGCAGCAGGAGGGGAGGGTCCTGTACCATTTTTTAATTATTTCATGAAGACTGGCTCGGGCTCTGTCATCTTTTCCTGCAGGGTGAATTTATGACAGGTCAGTGTGCCACCAAGCCTACTGATGGATGAAGAACATCACAGTTTATTTGGGGCAGAAGTGGAAAACGCTAGAGCCATTTCCCCATAACTCCCCATGCAGCCTTTAAAAAAAGATTATCATGGCGCCCAACGTGGGGCTGAGGGTCAGCGTGAGGGGGTCACAATCGCTCTTACAACTGAGCAGGGATGAGACAAATTCCTACACCTCCATTCCTTAATCCTACCACACAAAGGGGCTGCTCTGTCCAGAGCTCCACATCTACAGCACAGGGTTTCGGAAATTTTCGGAAAACCCTTGCGCACTTAATGAACATATAAAAAGCCAATTTAGCCTCAAAAAGTTGAAAATAGGAAATAAATTCACATTGTTATAATGCTGCAATTGTCAACAGTAATTACAATTGTGAAATATAGTTTCAATTAAAAAAAAACACAATAACAAGAAACAAATTGACAATTTTGAGATTTACAAGAAAAAGCCAAATTATGAGATAATTGTCAAAGTTTCATTGAGAGGAATAATGAGATAAATCCTTATTTGTGAGATTTGAAATTGCAATTTTAAGAAAGAATTGCAAGAAATAGAAGAAACTCTGATATATTAAGTTGCATTAAAAATAAAATAAGGTTGTAAGAGATATGATGACAAGTATGAGGAAAAAAAATCCTCATTATGGCAAATAAAGTATAAACTGTGAGATGTGAAAAAGCAATGAGAAATAAAGTCACAAATACATACACACATAAATACATATTTATTTATTTAATTATTTATTTATCCAAAAGAACATTGAAAAAGGGTTCTGTTTACTTTACTTTCCTCCTGTGTAGTCTCATCTGGGATCTTTTATTATTACTTACTTGCTTATTTATTTATTTATTTCATGAAATTCTACCTGGGTCATTTGTCTGTTGTTCGCATCTGGTTTTAGGACAATTGTTTAACTGTCATCTTCAGTGACACCTTATAAACATGATCTGACTAGTTTATATTTGAAATATGGTGATTGTTCAACCAGTTTTTGAAATGCCTGAAGATTGTCTTTAAATGAAATACTATTAGTGGTTAGGAGGCTATGACTGGATAATATATAGTGGAGATCAAGATTAGAGAACAACCTATAATTTCCTAAATTTCAAGGTCACTGCTTAGTCATATTTTAAGTTATCCTAACTGGAGAAGAAGGGCAGTTTTTTAAGCATATTTCATAAACTAATTGTATTCTGAAGCACAGTATTAAAAATTAAATCTGGCACCTGGTGCTGATTTCCTTAACCCCGTTTAACTGGCACCATTTCTCTAATTTTCACTGAGATTGCAAGATGGTGGGCTACTCTAAGGTGACTGAAACCCTGCAACCGGAGACCATTGCAAGAGAAGATGGTCATTCCAAATCTGTGATTTCTAGAATATTGCAGCTTTACGATGACACTAATTCATTTAAGTCCCCTAAAAGGCTGGTCGTCCACATAAGACAAATGCATGAGAAGACTCTCAACGGGGAATCGGTTCAACACTGCAGCTGGAATTGGTCGCCAGTTCAGCGCTAAACCGTGTAAGGATTCAGCATGTTTAAGAGAAGTTGGACTGAAAACACATTCTGCAGTGACCATGCCTCTCATCAGCAGAAATAATCAAAAAGCATGTTATGTGGAGAGAGGAGATCTGGTCCAAAGTCCACTTTAGTGATGAGACCAAGTTTAATTTTTTGGGGTCAGATGGGAAACATTATGTTCAGCGTCAAACTGGGGAAGTCAGTGAAAGGCGAAGGAGGAAGTGTCATGGTTTGGGAGATGTTTTTTATACAACTACAATGAACGCACTACCTCCTTCAGCAGCATGCGGTACCTTCTCTGAAAGCATCTCCTAATCAGCCTGGAACTTCCATGCAATACAATGCCCCCCGTCACCCTGCAAAATGGGTAAAGCAGTTCCTTGAAGATGAAAACATTGAAATAATGACATGACCGGCCCAGAGTCCTGATCTAAACCCAACTAAAAATCTCAAGAGTGTCTAATAAAAAAAAGGTACTTACACAACCTTTTTTTTTTATTTTTTTTTATAAAAGTTCAAGTGACAAACTCAAAGATTGCTTGAAGTCTCTTGAAGGTAATTGCACCCTTTTCCTCTTGCACACTCTAAAAAGTGGAAAGCAAGGAAAAAAAATGTATTCATCTCAATTTTTGGATGTGATACTGGAATGGCTCAGTCTTGCTAGTTTGTCCAGTGTTTCCTCATCGGCAGGCAACAATAATTGGCCATGCATGGCTCATTGAGCGATGCACATGGTCTCACACGCTGCATTCCCATTTGCTTTGATGCCTTTTATAGTTGCTTGCTGAGCTGAGGCACTACGGGCCTGCCGCTGATGCCTCTACGCCTGCAATTCTCTTGCGCTAATCGTAAAACAAGCATCAATTTCCCAGACACACATTCTGATGAGAACTGCAAGGAGAGGTTATCATTCCACGGCCCAATAATATCATCTTCTTCAAAACAAACAGCAGTTATGGAGTGTGCCAGGAGATATCTCATAGTCTGATATATGTTGTGTTAAGGTTGCTTTGTGTTTGTTTACTACTTATTTTTGCTCATAATCTGCTTATGCTATCATTACAGCTCTTTTGTTCCTTGTCTTCCCCTCACACGACTACCTTTTAAGATTAGACACAATGTCTTATTGATCTTTCACTGCTCCCAGAGACACATTTGTTCTCCATTTCCATATCTCGCATCACTTAGAATAAGCACTTTGGTCAGGAAATGTGACAGCACAGCACAATGTAGGAAGTAGACAGGATAAAATGGTGCTATATGATAAAATAAAGAGTGTAGCTCATGGTAAGTCCAATCTCAGCACTTCAGTCTGGTGCCAGGAGAGCATGAAAGAGTCATCAGCAGGGAAAAGCCACACCAAATTGTCTCCAAACTAAAAGTCAAAATGTCATCTTTCTTCATAATTGCCTGGGTAGATTATCGGACCCTGCAGAAAACACCACTGCACATGAAATTTATTTGCTCATCTGTTGCTGTGGTCTTAGTCCACTAGGACTTCATCCTGAGCGTGAATGTATCAGTGACTGTCTGTTAAAAACACAAAGGAGGAGGCCTCAACCAATCATGTCACTGATAAATCGGTAAAGCATGCCCCAGAATTCCCATGGACATGGAAAACCTAAATATATGAGGGAATTCTAACACTTTGATTCCATGGCCGGGAACAGGAAATCTTTAAAAGTTTGGTAAAAGTCATATACATTTTCTACACGTTTTTTGTAAGTAGGTTCTAAAATATTTCAGAAGATTGAAATTAGCAAAATCTCTGTAAAAATATGTGTACTTCACAATACAGCTTTAATTTATTAACAGTAATGAGCTAGCATTTTTTACAGCAACTATTAATCAAGGTTAAAGTTAATTTCTAAATATTGCATTGTTCATCATACATCAATGCTAATTTATACTTTAATGTTCAGTATACTTTTTATTTTATACTTAATTTAATTAGAATTTATCAGGCTAGCTTAATATTAATTTCTACTACATACATTACATACATACATACATTTTGTGAAAATGTGGAAAAAGTATCATTCTTTGCTATTTATAGTTGTTTTAGGATTAACAATTTATTTTAACATTTAGTAATTTATTGCAAAGTGTTACCAATTTTTTTTTTTTATTTATATTTCCAATAATAAAAAATGAAAAAAAAAAAGATCACAGAAAAGTCATGGAAATTAAATAATCAAGAGGTAGGAGAACGCTAAATTCCTGAGAGACATGTATAGTCAGAAATGAGCACTTAAATATGAGTTATATCTGTAAATCTACTGTATATTGCACCGAGCAGGTCTAAATCAGCAAATAGGGAGAAAACGGTCTGACAAGTTTTGCCATTAAAAGATAATTGTAATCAAGGTGCAAGATGAGCAGTGAAGAGGAGCTGGCAGAGAGATGGACAGCCACAGAAAGATGGATTGTTTTAATTTGTGCCAATTAAATTAAAGTTCATCGGATCATCTTCCTCAATCTTCATGAATACTTTATTTTCAGACTGCTATGAAGCTATTAAAAAGAGTGATTGAACCCCAAGACTAAGTATACCATATTTTATGTTTGACCATCATTAAGGACTTTTTTGCATGCATGCACTTCACCCTTTTGTGTATAATGAGTTTTGTTGATGCAGAATGACTAAAATGGGAGATAGAAAGGAAAATAAAACTTAAACAATATCAAGTCTAGAGTCAGGCCTGAATCCCCAGGTGGACTTCTTTGGTTCTTCTATGCTGGGAAGAAGAAAGATGTAAATAACTGTGAGCGCTACTTAGATGTACATTATAATGTTTTCCATCTTGGTGCCAAATATGCAATTTACTGTACGCTTTTAACATTCTCATGGATGCCGACCCAACAATTTAACACAGCTCTGTTTCTGTAATTTGCATTCTGAAATCATTTGCTACCATGTGCATGCAAGTCATGCATACCACACAAAAGCACATGCTTTCAACGCAAGCTTCAAATATGTCAGCACAAAATTACCCACACGTTACTCAAATATAGGCTGTGGGCTTTGAGAAGACAACTTTATCACTTGCTTGATTATAGTTCCTAGACAGGTTATTAATGATTAAAACTAAATGCTGGTTTGTTATGTAATGTGTTGTTTATAAAAACATCTCAGCATGGTTTTGGATGAAACGGTCTTAAATTTGCCTGAAATTAAATATTGAAGGGAATAAACAAAATAGATTTTACTTTGATCCTGCAAAACCCAACACTTCAGGCACGGCACACATCAGATAACCACTTCTTTTTTTATTTATTTATTTTTTTTACATTAAGTTTATTTCTACTACTAAATGTCAAACATTAACTACAGATGAAAAAAGAAAATGGATAATTTAATGTAGCAAAAAAGCAAGCTGTTAAAGTATTTTTTTTTTCTGTGCATACTGCCTTAATTTAACTGAAATGTAATGCAGTGGCCGTTCTGCAGATCTTCAAAGGTCAATAGCCACGTTGATGCTTATCAAGTATGATCTAAAAACAAAGCTTCAATATATTCAGCCTAACGTGCATTTTCTGGGGGAATGTGAGGACTGGAAACACTCACACACTCCATAGGCCGGAAACCAAGAGTATTTAAGAGGAGACTATCGGGTATTGGCACATGTAAATTGGTGTAGTAAATCACAATTTCATATGCAGGATATGCGTGAACTGGCAAAGCAGCAATGAGGGGAAACAAGAGCTAGCAGCCATGTTCATTTCTGGGACAAATGAACCCCAAGGCCCTAGAGATTAGTGTTTTGTGGTTATTTGGCAACCCTGTCTGCATAACCTTCCTGAAGCCAGATTAACATTTGGGCCCTGGAAGTAAAGCGTCAAGACACCTTAATGCAGCCCAAAACAAATTCTAATGAAGGCCCTAGCTGAGCAGGCTGGAGGAGAAAAATATATTGCAAAGCATGTTGGGAGTTATGAAAGATATAGAACAGTTCAAGATGCAGATGTGTTCATATGGTGACATGCTGCAATAGTGATCAGCATTATTATCATTAATGAAAATTAAAATGAAAACTTACTGATACACAACTAAAAAAAAAAAAAAAAAAAAAAAAAAAAAAAAAAAAAAACTCAATTAAAAAGGTTTTGCATTAAATCCCAACTCTAAAGTAGGAGTTAATTTATTCCCCCCAAATGGTGTTCCTATAACTAAAATGATTCCCAGCTCCTGCAGTGCAAATACACCAAAAAGCTGGTACTTCAACCAGTAGTTTTAGGAACTATATAAACGTTCCTCCAGTACAGAAGCCCATATTGAAGAACCATGCATGGTTTTCCAAGGAACCTTTCAGTGAACATTTTTTCTTTCTTACATAGTGTGAAGAACATTTTAAAAATCTAAAGTAACTTTTTTTTTTTTCACTACAAAGAACCTTGTGAAAAAGAAAGAAAAAATTAAATAAAACATAAGAACCCTGATGGCGTGCAGGTGGCCAGACTTATCATTGTAGAGTCGCTTTTAGCAATACAGTGTCATTTTACAATATTGGAGATGAATAAGGATTCTTATAAACTTTAATAAAATATAATTATATAACTCCTCCAGCATATTAACTAAAGGTTTTCCTTTAAACCGGAATGTTATTGGCATATGTAATTGTGGTGTTCTGGACCAGGTGTGATTTTGCCTCCCTTAAGAAGTTCTGGGCTTGTTATTGCACCTCTTTATCCAGATTGGAGTGGGGTTGTTAATTAGCTAGACCTTGAATTAGATTATTTGCATGTCTGAACAAGGGGTAAGGTATTAATGCTCCCTCAAGACATGCTGTAATAACCTCTCAGTGGCTCCCTGGTCCCTGTGGAGCTGAGCGAACAGGAACCAGAAAGCCAGCCAGTGAGAGAGAGGGGGAGAGAGCCATTTCATCCAATTAGCTGTGGATTATGCTGCCCCTCTCCCTTTGAATCCTATTTGCTGTGATAAGGTGTTCTCCTGAAAGGACCAGGCTGAACTCGAGCTATCCAGGGAAATGATTAATTCACAAACCCCCAAAAATTAAAATGCAGTGGCTCTCACTCCACATCCACTGACATGTAAGGAATAAGGTGGAAGATTCCGTTCGGAAATCAATGCAGGCACCGAGTGGAGCAGCTAAGGAAGGCAAGAAGCCGGCCAGGAGGAATATATTCAACAGAATCTTGAAGCTTCACAACACATTATATTCAACATTTCCAACGCCAGGCGGATGTGGGGTGTGGTATAATGGATGATGATCTTGAATTATTCAAGTCTTCTCTGAGCCGTGCAGGGAGTGTTCTCAGCAAATTGTGTTGCTTCAGCATCAGTAGCGTTGCCAGTGATATTGAAGTTTTCTCGTTCAAGTCGTGATGTTTATTCATTGTTTTCCTGCTGGGATGGGGGCGAAATCTGATTTACACTCACAATTTATTCAGCAGTGTGAAACATAATACACCCTTCACTTTTAATCCTGCTTTGAAAGCAGTTTACGCAAAAACCTTTTTGCCCTTTTTGTTGCATTACTGTTAATTATGCATATTTATTTATTAACTGTGACAGTTCAGTCCACTTAATCAATACATTCATTATTTTATTCACTCATTTATTAATTATACTTTCTTACAAGGGGTCAATGACAGATGAAAGTGTTTAAAACACATGCTTTTTTTGGGGGGGGGGGTACACTCATACAGTGGTTTAAAAAAAATAATCACCCCCCCCTTTTAAATAATCACATTTTGTTGATTTGCAGCCTTAAATGAAGACGAACACAGATTTTGTTTTATCCAGCTGTATTTACTCTGAAAGATGGAACTATGTCAAAAAAAAAAAAAAAAAAAAAAAAAAAAACGATTCACTGAGTTGGAAAAAGGATCACCTTGTGTCAGTATTTTGCTGAACCACCTTTTGCTTTAAATACAGACGTTGGTCTGTTGGGATATGTCTCTACTAACTTTGCATATCCGGACTTTACAATATTTGCCCACTTTTCCTTGCAGAATTTCTCAAGCTCATCATTTGAGCTAAAATGTTTCAGCAGTTAATAGTTCAGCAATATCATGTTTTTTTTGTTGTTGTTTTTTTTGGGGGGGGGGAGTCATGATCTAAGTTTGAGGGGTCCTTTCTATGATGTCATTTCCTGTTTTATAAAGTTTATCTGGACAAAAAAAGGTGAAACCAAGGTTGTCGGTTTGATTCCCAGAACGTCTTTCAAATGCATAAATGTCTTATACATTTTAAACTTCTGACTGGCTACATGTCTCTTGTAAGACTAAAATTTTCTCAGATCTTTCACTATCACCTCTGTTACCACACATATCACCTTTTAGTTGAGAAGTGCCCAGACCTAACAAAAGAATGTGTGGAGAATCCAAAGTAAGCGGTTTTTATATTTCCAAACCCCTTTGATGCCCCACAAACAATGTTTAAACACCTTGCACCTAGGGTTTAATTAAGTTCCTCTAATTGTGTTCCAATCGCGAGCCTGGACGGATGGGCTGGAATTCCTGATGTGCATTTCTGTCAGTCTTAATTGGATAATTGATTGCCAATTTGAACCTGGCCACACACTGCATACACAATAAAGAGCTTTGGCCATGCTCCTTAAGGATTCATTTTCCAACCGAATAAAGATGCTGCTTCGATAGGCAGCAGTTCAGTCATCCACAGTATAATGCCAGTCTTACAGAAAAGAGTTATTTTTCTTGGCTGGTTATGCTGAATGGCCAACTTGTTTTGACAAGAGACCCGGGTATGTGAATACATCATTATATCTTCCATATAATCACAAAACAAGTCAGAACGATAACTAATCTCAGTGCATTTTTTTTTACCGTAATATTCAAAAATAGCAGACAGAAGCTTAGCTATTGCCTTCACTGAGGCCTTAAAGTGATAGCACACCTAAAAATAAAAATTCTGTTATTTACTCATACTCATGTTATTTATTTATTTTTAAAGATTCATGCACAGATGACAGCGCTACACATCTGTGCACATCTTCAAGTACTCATATGTGCTTATAGACTGAACATGTAATGTGCATGCACATGGTGTTACCGCTTTAACAAATTTACGTTTCTGTAGTTTTCGCAGAAACAATGGTATAATTTTCAAAAACTTGCATATATATGCAGTACATTATTATTTTTATTTATTTATTAACAAATTTACGTTTCTGTAGTTTTCGCAGAAACAATGGTATAATTGTGTAAATGACGCATAAAAAAAAAAAAAAAAGCTTTCTTTTTTTTTTTTTTTTTTTTTTTTTTTTAGTTGAAAGTGGTGTTGTGTTTGTTCTGCTGAAGAGGAGATGGGGTACAAAATAAGACTGAATGCCATTGACTTTTTATTGCAAGAAAATAAATTTCAAACTCTTTTGGGTGAACTGTACTTTTATTTTCTCACAAATCCATCACAAGTCACTTAAGAGCACATGCACACACTTACAAGCTCCTATGCCTCTTGTAATTATTGGAGTGGATTACTGAACCACTTGCAATGCAGTAATGCTTTTTCCATGTTGAACCAAAGGGCCTCTGGAGACTTTGAGGCCTATCACAGATCTCCTGACAAAGAACACATGTGGGGTACCGGAACACGTGTACATTTGCTATGTGTCAGATTGATATCTCCCTGACGCATGGGAGTGATCACACACTGTTATGTTCAGATTTAATGACAGTCCTCATTTGATTGAAAAAAAAAAAAAAAAATTAAAGTGCGCCAGACAGTGTCTTAACTTCAGTTTGACCCTAATCATGTATAGCTCTGCCCAGGAAAGTTATTTATTTTTTCCAAAGGAGCACTTTAGAGATTTGGCATTCTGATTATGCTTTGTGACATCGATTGGCTGACTCGTATAGACTTTCTTGGATGACATGCTATTTGAAAGTGAAAGTGAAAAGGAAAACAATTCCTGTTGGTTTTCAGAACGACGTAGCTCATTCTGTAGTTCCCAATTGACCGGTCCTATTCACGCCATCCTGTCTTCTAAATTATCTTTTCATTATTTACTCAATAAACAAGTGAGTCCATTTGTCAAGTGTTTTGTTGGACATTTGCTTAGATGGAAAAATATGAGCATTGAATCAGAATTAGTCAGGAGCAGATCAATGGTGCAAAGCAGAGGAAAACAGCTCCATGTTAAACCCTTAAAAATAAAGGTGCTTCACGATGCCATAGAATAACTTTTTTGTCTAAATGGTTCCATAAAGAACTTTTGAAGACTTTTGTTTCACAAAAGGTTCTTCGTGGCGAAAGAAGGTTCTTCAGATTATAAAAAGGTAAGAAAGAGATAGTTCTTTAAAGAACCTTTGACTTTGTAGAACCAAAAATGCTTCTTCTATGGCATTGCTGTGAAGAACCTTTTTAAGCACCTTTTATTTGTAAGATTGTAAGTATAAGGGAAACAGATCAATTTAGCTCAAAGGGAATCATTTAAGATTTTAAAGGGAATTTGGACAGAATCACTGTTTTATGGCAATAGTCGGCCAGTGATTCATTGAACGAGCCGTATAACATCAACTCTGCAGTGGATATTAAAATCCAAAATATAGTGAAAACACTATTAATTAGCATTATAACAAGATCGGCAGTTTAAGACATTAACTTGTAAGCACAAAACACAAGATACTTCTCTTTTTTAATATGGATAAGACTTTATTGGATAAATACTAAGACAATATAAACTAATCTAACACAAACACACGCACTCATACATTCACACAAGTTGCAGGAAGAGAGAAAGTGAGAAAAGAATGAGTTTAAGAGAAAGTTTACAGCAATATGCGCAATTGCAAAGACCTGACCAACCATCAATCACTTAATTAACCCTCGAATTCAGTTCCTCAATGAGGTTAAAATTTATATTAAATGCACCAGTTCAGCTAGAATCTGGAGGTTCTTGCTTTGCCTGTATAAGGGGTTCACTTTGTTGTTGTTATTGCAGAAAGGGGGGTTTCCCGAGGTTGCTGATTGGCTGGAAGTTCAGTAGTCGTTGAAGTGACATCTTGGGAAGACAGTGGTTGTACATTGGCTAAAGATGCGGAGTTGTGGGCTGGTTGAAGTTTTGAGGCGGCCACAGACCTGAGGTGAACTTGGAGACAAAACTTAACTCAGAACACGAAACTCTCAACAGAAAAGAAAATAAATTAAAGTAGAAGAATAGAAGTAACAAGACTAGATGGATTTCTTCTCATCGTGGCTAAGTAGCAGCGGCGTGCAGGCCGAATCAAGCTGGAACGGTGTTCAAAGAATGCAAAAAGTAATGGCTAAAAGCATGGCTACAAGCACAAAGCAAAAGCGATGACTAAAAAGCACAATTTGATGGTGTTCTGAGTATTTAAACCGGGTTGTTGGCCACATCCCAACTGTTGTCTTGACCAATTAGATATTGTCTTTGCTCTGGGTTTTGTTTATTTCTTCTCCCAATTCATAATTCAACTGCTATCTTATC
Source organism: Cyprinus carpio (assembly GCF_018340385.1). Taxonomy (NCBI): domain Eukaryota; kingdom Metazoa; phylum Chordata; class Actinopteri; order Cypriniformes; family Cyprinidae; genus Cyprinus; species Cyprinus carpio. Next base: position 16,181,499 of record NC_056579.1, on the reverse strand, counting down.
AGTCACATGGCCGGAATTTTCCCGCTCTTGCAGAGTATAATTTTGGACATGATTTCTATAACAAGAATATGATACATTTGACAACGTATTGACTGGCAGAAAGGTTTCAAGCAAGAAGATTCAAACACACACATACTAAACATGAATATGAACCCTTAAGCTATTCAATTGTTATTAAGAAGACATACACAATAAGTGATTAGAACGTGATAGTCAAACATACACACATGATATGGAGTTAAGCAATGGACTGATATTCATTTACGAGTCTTTTTGAGTTCATTTTGGTGCATCTACATCTGTAGAAGACAGTTTCCGTGCCATTCTGTGAACATAAGGACATGTTCCGTGAAGTCAAGAGAGGTTAAAAGATCTACTAAGGAATCTTAGTCTGGTCTTTGTCCTGGGTGGGGGAAACCGGTCCGAGGAAGTATGTAGCTCATGATTTTACATATGTGATAGTCAGGCTGTGCATCTCTTTTGACCATCATGGCTATTTGCTCCAATTTTGACAATCTCCTTTGTGAGTTGGAATTGTCAGTAAGTGTTCTTTTGTTTAATGTTGAAAGCAGTTTGAAGCTGCTAGTTTGTTAGGCTCGCTTCAGACTGGCTGGCGCTAGGATCTGATTTACGAACCTCCTGTCGCCTTCGGCCTTTCTGTGGAATTCGGCTCCTCATGTTTTAACCATGTTCTTGATTGAATCTTAAATTGTCTGATTCGAGGTCTGATACCCTACAGAACAGACAAAAAAAAAAAAAAACCTTTGGGGATTTATTTGTTTACTGTTCTTCTTGTGATTGTAACACATAAATAATAAGATTAGATAGTTTGTGGGTTTGTTTGTTTTTTCAAGCCAACTTAATAAGGAGCCATAATTTTGTTCATCCAAGTTTCTAAACAAAGGCAAGCTAGGTGGATTCCTTAGGATGCCACCAGCAGGAAGGGTGCCAATGAGCGCACATACTGGCACTACATTTTTAGCAGGGTTGTGATTAAGAGTGGCACGGCCAACCTGAAATATTATTGCCACCCCCACTGGATCCCCCAACATCAGTGGGCTAGAGTACTGTCAATCTGACAATGCCTGTATGCCATTGGATCAGAGTGCTGTCATTCCTGCCTGATTGTTGCATGCAATGTTTGCATTTGGAGCGCTCAACAACACCGTTAGATCAATGGGTTCCGTCAGTGCTTTGGCAAAGTAATGCTTTTATTATTTATTTATTTTTTTTTAAATGCAATAAAGCTAAGTTCAAAGGCCAATTTAAAATATTGGTACAGTAAAAAGTGCACAAAATGAGTATTTGCTAAGGCAGCATTTGTGGCAGTTGAGAAATCATGCTGCAAAAATAGTCCATAAGGTGTGTGTTTTTGCGCTATTGTATTGTTTAAGGTTCACTGTGTTGTGTAATATTCCCATATAACACTTTTGGTATAGTAAAATTTGCTAATTCACAAGATCAATACACCTTTATTAAACTGCTTTGTTGAATTCAATGCATCCTTAGGGAGGTGTTGAAATGCTGAATTAATTCATTCACTTTTAATGGTAGAAGCATCATACACAGAGGGCAAAGCGTCACGTTATTTAAAGGGGAAGTATACGCGTCAATGAGTAACAAAGGAATAAGTAGCTGGATTCGGATTACTTTTGTGACTGATCACTGAGGTTTGACTGAAATAATAATAAAAAATAAAAAAATGGGTGGGCTGACTGTACACTCAATAAATTGAATCAATCATTAAGGTGTTTAAAATGTAAACCATTGCTTTGTTCAGTGAAGAAGAAGAAAAAAAAAAAATATATATATATATATATATATATATATATATATATATATATATATATATATATATAAAAAAAAAAAAAAAAAAAAAAGTCCTCTCACATCGAAATCCAACAAATTTGATTAGAACTGTTTTCACTTGTAAACAGTGCTTGATCTGTGCATATTTCTCTCCTGATTCAGACAAGACGACTTTTTAACTGAAGGAAGGAATATGATATATAAAATGCATCTTTCACTTCACAAGACATTAATTCATAGGATTGCGTGTGGATAAAATGGATTATTGTGATGTTTTTATCAGTTGTTTAGACTCTCATTCTGATGGCACCCATTCACTCTAAAGGATCCACTGGTGAGCAAGTGATGTAATGCTAAAATCCTCCAAATCTGTTACTCATCTACACTCTACATATACATCTTGAATGGCCTGAGGGTGCATTTTCAGCAAATTTTTGGGGGTGAACTATTCCTTTAATATTTAGAGGTAGAGGTTTGTTCAGATGACAAAGCTGTGTTGTTGCTGTTGGTGTGTGTTAACAGAAACAATATTAATATAAAAACTATTCTAATACTAAATGAACGTTTCCAGAAATGAGAAATGTAAACAACTGTATGTTATTCAATAGGAACAGTATTATATAAGTTATGTAACACATTTAAATAAGTGTGTGCGAATGTATTTTACTATTTAAATTCCTTCAAGTTATCTTGTGGCCCGCTGGAAGTTTGCCGGGGCCCGCTAGTGCCCTCATCACTGCCCTAAAGGCACAACTTTCCACATTTGTTTCAGACAGTGTAAATAGTTTGTTGATTGTAAATTGTTTCAGCTTTCTGCTTGAACAGCACCTGAAGTTCTTACAGTGAAATAATATGGGAGGTCAGAGTCCCACTTGAATATTTGCTAATACTGTAGTTTAATGTTCTCATAGCGTGAAAGCTTTTGAGTCCTCTGAGGAAAAAGAGAGACAGCGCAAAAGAGAGAGCGAGAGAGTAAAGCACTTTCCCACCACCATTTGTACTGAGTGAAGTTTCTTTCGAGTCTCCTTGAGACAAGCGACCAGAACGGTCCAAAGTGAAGGCCTTATCAGTCACCCACACAATGGTGCCACCCCATGAATTATATTGGTGGGGGAAGGAGAAAGCCACAGAGAGGCCTTACGCAAACCGGCCACATTGTGGACCATCTGGGTGACAATAAACACCTCCCCATTCGCTTTGCTCCATCATTCAAGGCCAAGATAGCAGATCTGGACCTAAACTATAGCTCACTATCAGTACTATCACTGCCTGACCTGGCAAAGAGATGGAGGTGAGGCTCAAGGATATCTCTCACTGGAGGGACAGGGGAGGCGGGGGTGTTAAGAAAGTGATTATAGCTATTCTGTTGAAGATGGAGGTGTTTTTCTGTGGAACCAAGGATGTGGCTGAAACAGATAAAAAGAAAATGGGAGCAACATGCTCACATTTTGAAAAGCTCAAACTTTACAAACAGAGTTAGATGAAAAGCTTTTTGAATGTAATTATGTAGTAAATGGCTTTTGTTGGAAACAATAATTGTAAATAAATGGTTAAAAGACACACACACACACACACAAACACATACATACAGTACATATTTTTTTTTTTTTTTACTCCAGACAATAAACCATCAAAAATCAGTTTCTCATTTATTTAGAATTTTTATGTCCCGTCAGCTCACTGTCAGAGTTATGTTCTGTTAGTTTCATTTTTTAGTGGATTTTAGTTAGTTTATCTTAGTTCCTGTTTCCTTTGTTCTAGTTTCCCGCCACTCATCAGTTTTCATGGACACAAATTAATCATCACAGCTGTTTGTCATTTGGTTCATCACTATGTGTAAGTTTCTCATTTCCTATCCCTTTTTTGTCTGGTGTTGTTTGTGTTTCAATCACAATGTTATGTTGCTGCTGAAAAACCTGAATCTTCTTGTTTTTTTTTTCTTTGTTTTACAAAATAGACTTTATTCTCTTTGTCTGTCTTCAAATGTGACCCTCATGCTCAGTACTTGTTAGTATATAATGTATAAGCTATGACTATATATATAAAAATATATAATTCACATAATCAAATAAAATGAAAAGTTATTTGTTTTAACTACAGTCTTGAGTATATTAATGTTTGTTTGATAAATCTACTATAAAGAAAACTGCTTTTGCTGAAAATGGAGAGTGGAACAAGGATATAACATTAAAGGTAAGTAGTTTAAATTTTACAATTTGCCATCTGAGGGTCAGATAAAATTTCTGATGTACAGTGATTAAGTGAAAGGGCCACATGTCTAAGAAGCTTGAATAAGTGAGAGAAAGACAGAGTAAGGGAGGGAAAGAGAGAGAAGGGGCAGGTCGATAGAGCCATGTCTGCATGGATGTATTGTTTTCTCTTTGCAACAAGCTGACAGCATCACTTAATCCAGAGATGACATGTCGATGTGCACTGATCATGTTCAATGAAGATCAACAATTAAACCCCCATGATGAAAGGCAAGATCAATCAAAGTGATAGTTTGCTGATGATATATATAAAAAAAAAAAATGAATTACGAAGACTATGATAGCGTACAATGCTTGGTAGTATACGCATTATAAGCTGATGGGACACACCAGTATCTATCTATCTATCTATCTATCTATCTATCTATCTATCTATCTATTTTTAAGTTAATGTATTTATTCAGCAAGGATGCATTCAATTGATCAAAATGAGAGTACAGACTTTTACAGTGTTACAGAAGATTTCTATTTTAACTAAGTATTGTTCTTTTGAATATTCTGTGAATCGATGAATCCTAAAAAAAAAAATTCGGTTTCCACCAAAAAAAAAATAATAATAATTAAAAAAATATATATATATAGCAGCACAACTGTTTTCAACGCTGATGATAATAAAATTGTTTCTCCAGCAACAAATCAGCATATTAGAATGAGTTCTGAAAGATCTCGTGATACTGATGCAATGGCTGCTTAAAATTAAGCTTTTCATTAAATTAATAAATTACACTTTAATATATTCAAATAGACAAGTACTTTATATTTTAATATTTCACCATATTTGTTTTGATCACGTAAATGTAGCCTTGGTGAGCAAAAGAGACTTTGTTCAAAGACATTAATATTACAGACCCCAATTCTTTGGTGCATGAATATTCTTCACATTAAGCCACAGATCCAAATATATTAATATAAAAAGACATCTAAACATTTTTATTACTAAGAAAGGAAAACTTATCTTGTATAAAATGCTGTGGGTTCTAACAAAAATGCTTATTTAATAGGAAAAATAAATAAAATACTGTTTCATTGCCAGTAAAGTCACTCTCCGAAATTCACTCTCCTTTGGCTCATTTAAGGCCCTGGGTATATTGTAAGAGATCATGCTAAAATGTAATGGCTGGCTGTGGAAAATCAATATATGAGAGTCAGCAATAAATCAAGACATATGGAGGTATATATTCAAACATATATTAATTCCGACACCTCAGAGGAAGCGTTGCAGTGCTCAAGGCGTTCTGCCTTCTCAAATTTACAGACTTTAGTAATCCAGTTTGGTTATACTGATATAATAGCAATAATAAAATAACCAGGAAATCTAGCCCAGTTTAATGGCGTTTTCATTGAAACACACAGTGCCGAGGGCACAAAAGCTTGAAAATAATCCACTAAACACACATACAATGTACATGTATTTTTCACAGCCCTCATTGTCCCTTGTTTTGACTGTGTCCTAAAGATTTATTTAAATGGTTCACTGTAGCTCCTAAACTCTTTATTCATATCCTCTTTCATTTAAAGCAGAGACCCAGAGAGGAGTTCTCTGTGAGTAATCTAAATGGCTTGTGTCACTAGAGCCTGAATGCAATATCAGGTCTGTTATTATAGCAGTGGCCCTCAGGAGGGAGTGAACTGGACCAGTCTACATTAGAAGCATTACTGTTGCTCCTCATTTAGCTCTGACTGTGGAAGTTGTCGAGCCCTGCTGACAATTGAATTGTTTTGGGCCTGTAAATGAGAGAAACTCTATTAGTAAAGGTTTTATGGGGCTAAATTCACCTGTCTACTCTCTATGTCGCTATTGCTATGGTTTATTTTAGTAGTATCGGTGATACCCAAGGCACTACATGTTGTACGTGATGCTTTTGTTGTCAGGGTTTTTAAGTGTTTGTGTGTGCGTTTAGAGGGAGGCTTTCAGTTGGAAGTAGGTTTTTGTTTCTTGCTGAAAAACAAAAACAAATAAACCAGGAAAGAGCGATTCCTGGGATCTTGTCTATTTTTTTTTTTTTTTTTTTTTTTTTTTTTTTTTTAGTAGGGTCCAAAATTAATACTCCCCAAGCCCAGAATGTGAGTAAAAATTGACTTTGGCGAGTAAATAAAACTGGCCAGTTGGCTGGTAACTTTATTAACTTTTACCGCAGTGGAAATTTTATCATCTGAGGTTTATCTCGAATGCCTAAAGGCATTTTCCTCCAGAACTCCATAATATTCTGCTTTCCTTCATAAGCAGAATATTCCTTGCATTAAACTACCAAAATGAAATTATGAAAGACAGTCATGTTGCATCAGGTATTTGTGCAGCTGCCGTGAGAAACTTACCTGCACTGTTGCTCAAAAGCAAGGACAAAATAATTCAATCATTGTTTAATAGTAATAATAATAACCATAATATACAGTGTATATTTGAAGTATTTATGGTATTAAATTCACCTTTCAACTGGCAGGTTTGGTTGATTTATAGATTAAATAAATATTTAAATAAATAAATAAATAGGTTGCACTTTATTTTACAGTATGTGTACTTGCATGTATTTACAATGTGCTTACAGTGTGCTTACCCAAAAAAGTACTGGTAATATAAGGTAACTACATGGGGTAGGGTTAAGTTTAGGGGTAGGTTCAGGGTTAGTACCTAGTTATTACCTAGTTATTGTAGTTACGTTTATTAGTACATAGTATGTACATGAAGAACAGGACTGTAAAAAAGTGCTACCAATAAATATTTGGAATCCATTTGTCAGTGTTCCTGTTTTTGTGTTTCAGTGCATCTTTTTAAAACATAGCTGCATGAACTGTGGACTCCATGGCATGTTTGTGAGGGCAAGCGTGCTGATTTGAGTTAAGCTGTTAATGGATTGCTGATGACGGCTGACAGGAAAACCAAATGAAGCAAACTAAAGATGCCAGTGTTGACCAAAAGACGAGAAGTAATAAAATGAAAACAAATTTAAAGCGAGGGATGGCTAGGAAATTGCCAGAAATGTGAAGCAAAAACAGTGTCGTATAATTCGGTACCCTGAGGGCACTCATGTTCTGTGACAAGGGTTCACATGTAATCACTGTAAATGCTGAAGTGTTAGCTACACCCCACTGTTCCACCGGCATGCCACTCTCTCACCTCCCCTACATGACCTCATTACCCCCTCCCCCCCCGCCCCACACATACAGCCATTAACCGACACTCCTCCTGCTCTTCTCTTCCTCTTTCCAAATACACCACATTTAGATTAATTCTCCATAATCCGCTAAATTCAAGGCCATTTCAACATTGCTTTTTAATAGTACATTTACAATTCGGCCTTATGCAACCCAAGGTTATTGTAGTTTTGCATGTAGTTATTTTGTGCCATTTTCAATTTCCTTAATTCTCTTTTTAATTTCAATGCAATTGTATATGAGAGACAAAGTCAAGATTCATCAGGTTTTTATGCAGCTGCACATATCTGTCTATTAGTGACCTTGCCACTGGCAGATGTGGTTGGTAATTAAATAAATTAAATTAAGCAGTTTTATTCTCTTTTAGTACTAGTGTTAAATCTTCCTATAATTAATTCTATAATAGTTGGCAGTTGAAAATAATAATATATTTTTTCTTCACTATTATTATCAATTGTCAACTATCATTAATTATGGGATGATTTACTACTACTACTATCATTACTACTTCTACTACAACTAATAATATTTTAAGAAGAAAATAATAATAATAATAATAATAATAATAATAATAATAATAATAATATAAAAAGAACAACAACAACAATTACTAGAATAACAATGATTAGAATAAATCAATCAATCATTTACGTGCATGCATACTGACATATATGATCATATTAAAAGAGCCCTAGTCTAAAGATATTTATACTACTAGAAATAACTAATATTAATATTATTTACTAAAATAATAATTATGATTAGAATAAGTAAAACAAACAAAGGCAGATACATGCACATTGATAGACTAAAAAGTTACTACTGAGAATAATTAGTAATATTGATATTATTATTCGATAGAATAAGAATTATGATTAGAATGAATGAATGAATGAATGAATAAGCTCACAATCTGAAAAAAGTAATAGTAGTGTTGTAGAATTTCTTGGAATGTTTAAAGCATTACACAGCCTGCATTCAACAGAGTTAATAATACGTTGAGTGTCATTATGTGCTAATGTGCGTGTGCTTTTTGACACACAGGAGTGCAGATCATGATCAAACTTGAAGGGCACATGAAATGAGCTGAAAATTGCTGCTTGATTTACTGGTGCTCACTGTGAGAAATCCAAGTGGAGATTGTGTGCTGTTAGTGTAGTGATGGGATCAGCTGTGTCTACGGTGGCAGAGGGGCGCAAGCCCGAAGTGCAGGGGTCTTATGGGTCCTCTGGCTCACTGACCACAGGCCATTAACTCGCATAGAGCCCAGAGCCCAAGCAGCCGAGAACAGAGAGCGCTTGAGCCATGACCCCACCCAGGATCACCTTATTACTCCTGCACATTATATCTCCCACTGCGATCCTTCTATTTAAGTGACTTCAGCAGGAAAAGAAGCATGGGGTAAAAGGAGAGAGAAAAGTGTGTGTGTGTTTAGGTTTGAGTTGAGATATAGACAAAAATAAGAGTTTCAGCCAAGTGATTTATTGGATGTGTCCACTAGTCTCGGACTAATTGGAGGACAGACGTGTGGTGGATGGACAGCACCTGAGGGAGGAAATAGAAAGGACAGGGGGCTGTTCATGTGGCATGGTTATAGAATCAAACAGTGGCCAACCTTAACTGACCTCAGAAGTCCTTCTGTGAGGAAAGAGTCAGTCTAGCATATATGTCTGTGAGTGAGAGAGGAGTGCAAATGGAAGTTGATTTACTTTAAGAGCCACGTCACACTTTACAGGCTGCCCTGTAAAGCCTCGTATGTTACAGGCCTCTAGAAGGACATCAGCCAAAAGTTGAATTCCATATAATTTGATAAAAGTGTATAAATTATAGGCATCAATAAAAGTGTTTCAATTATATATGTAACCAAACACTTTTGGAATTAAATCAGGTAATAAAATAATTGGATGGATGGATGGATGGGTAGATATAGACACTGTGTCATTTCTATTGTCCATCCCATCTGAATGATTGGGAGTGAGGTGACAAGTGTCAGAGTGTTCTGGGCATGTGCCAATTTTTCCCTAACTTCTTAATCAAGTCTGTGATGTCAGGATTGCTTTGTCTTTCACATGTTACTTCAGTTGTTAATGGGAGCTGATGTTGCAAATGTCCAACAGCTCAGATACACCGGTACAAGCCATCAGAAATATGTACACATCAAAACAGGGATATGAGGACGAGTGACAGTTAGTTTCCCAAGTCAAAAGCTGTGCTGATATCGTCTGTTGATCAACATTGCACTGCCATTAGATGATGAGTCCTAAATGCTATGAAGGAAGGAAGGAAAAAGAAAAAAATGAAAAAATCTGAAAATGAATCAGTAGTGAACTCAAGAACCAGATCAGTGAATTAATCATTCTTTTGAGCCAGTTCCTTTCAATGAGTTGTTTGATGTAGTTTAAAGATTTGGACTGAACGGCTGCATCTAAAATCACATACTCTCTGAATAGGTACTTCTTTTGAGTAAGTAATTTCTTAGTGAACATTTAAAATGTGTTTTATATAATATGAATGTGTGTAGCATGAATGTTATCCGGACATACTACATTCGTCATGTGTCATGACATACCAGCATCAGTTGTTTTGCTTCATTGTCATTCTCAAACTCTCTCCCGTGGTCTCACATGGTAGTGAAGTGTCCTTTGGATGCACATTTCAGTATCTCGCTGGAAACAGTAGGTTGCTTGCAGACATTTTTCCTACTGTTTAATGACTGTGAATTCAGACATACTACTGTTCACATACTGTTTTCTTGTCTGCTGTAAAGTATGAAAGTGCAGCCAGTGATTCTTTCATGAATCAAGTTGACTCTTTTTCAGTGATTTTGCAGCAATTGTTGAATTAATGGCTCACTGGAGTCGAAAATTATCAGTAAAATAACTTTCTGTTCCTTTGTTGTTGTTGTTGTTGTTGTTAACAGCCAGTGTCACTTTGAATTATCTAAAACCTTTCACATGAAGATTTGTTCAAGATAAAAGTCAAGTCAGATTTAGAACAACATGAGGATAAATAAATAATAACAGAATGTTCTTTTGGGTGCACTATCACTTTAAAAAGAGGTACTGTGTTATGTGTGATTTTTAAGTCTATTGAATGTTGAAACAATGTATATGTGTGTGTGTTTGCAGCGGGGTTTCGGTGGACAGTGTGTAGGTACTTTAGTTTTACTGCTGCTCTGATTTCTATAGGGCCCAGGGGTGAAGGCCAATGTCATGGACATTTCACAAGCACAGCTGATTTATAGCACAGTCAGTGGCTTTTTTAAAACACGGCCAGACAAATCCATGTTTTCCTCTGCTTTCAGGGTTTACGGCCCCCTCTGCGCTTCACCTCACTCCTTCCATAGCCCCACCATCAACACCCTACTGTTCACATTACAGCACAGTTGGTTTGCCCTATGGACCGCCCGTTTGGAAAACATACACCATTGCCCTGGAGTCAGTTTACTGCCTAAATGCTTACAGAGAACACAGGAAGTGTTGCTCTCAGTCACACACACATACCCGCATCTCGACACACACCTTGGATACTTCACCGCACATACATCCCACAAATTAAAAAAAGCATTTCGCTGTGAGCGACTTGTGTCAAAATGATCTTTAGAGACAGGAAGTAAGCGATTAGATTATCTGTTAAAAAGATAAACACAGGGGCCCTTTCATTAACCTAATGAAGACAAAGCACACTGATGAGCTCTTTAAGTCAATTACATTTTTTTTTAAAAGGACCAAAAAAAAAAAAAAAACAGGTATCAGAAACGGACCCCGAAGGAAAATGATCATGCAGAGGGAGTTTCTCCATGCAGGATTAAATAAATCGTGCAATACTCTCTGGTTCAAGGCAGTCGACATTTAGTCTCACTGTGAGCTCCTCTTCTTCTCTGCTCTTCTGTCTCATACAACAACAGGCTTTCATTAACTATAATTAACTGCACACAGTCTGTGCATCTCCAGTAAGCATGAGTCGAGCAAATGAGAGAGAGAGAGAGAGAGAGAGAGACTCTGTGGACTCAACCACACTATAGAAACAGGCAGACATTGGAAAACATGGCACCTGGGATCAAAACTAAACTGAGACAGATCTGCAATTTCAGACAAAATGTACTGTTACTGGGAAAAAGTTGTACCTCTTAATTAAATAGATAAACATATTTAATAATTTAATAAAAAAGACCTCCTCCTCCTCTTATTAGACAGCTGTGTGGTGGAGCTGTATGTGTCTATCATCACTACATTTGTTAAATTTGACTATTTTTGGCATATTTATCCTAATTAATTAGTTCAATTAATATTACTTATTTAAATTATTCTTTTTTAGTTGCTACTTTCTTTGTTAGTCTGTACAGTTACTTAAATGTATACGTTTTTATTTTATTTTTGGTAAAATAAAATAAAATTATGTATCAATGACCTACTGATATGTCATTTTATATAGTAGTATTGATATACACTATTTTTATTTAACATGGTACTGTCCAAAGGATCTGTCAGGTTCTGTCTTCTGTCAGATGTTAATATTCTGTTCAGCAAGAATGCATTCAATTCATCAAAAGTGACAGTAAAGAAATGTTTGTTTATACAAAAGAGCTAACAATAAATATCAGTAAATGCTGTTCTTTTGAATTCTATATTCATCAAAAATATCAAGACATTTTATAATTTATTGATAAATTACATTATAAATATATCCACCAAATGCAGCACAACTGTTAATAAAATTGATAATAAGAATAAATATTTCCTGAGCTTTTAGACTGATTTCTGAAGTATCATGTGACGGGACAAATGGCTGCTGAAAATTCAGCTTTGCAATCAAAGGAATCAATTACATTTTCAAATATATTTAAATGGATAACTGCAATAAAATCTCACAGTATTGTGTTTTACTGTATTTTTGATCAAACAAATGCAGCCTTGGTGACTACGTTTAAACACATTAAAAAAAATCTTACCAACAAGTATATGTGCAACTATGGGCAAACTGAATGACAAAGCAAATATCCAGCCAATACAGTACACTAAAATTTAGAGAGAAAGACACACACACACACACACACACACAGAGAGAGAAGCTTAAACGCTGTGAAAACTAACCTTTGTCCACCCCTGTTAGCTGCACTAACTGAGGTCTGGGCCAGTGTTAGTGAGGTTGTGAAAGGTAAAATGTGAGGGCTCAGCCCAGGACCTAAGAGAAAGCAGATTATGGTGACTCCTTTATGGCTGGCTAACAGCCAGGAAGAGGAAAAGAAAACTGAAAAGGAGAAATACACATGAAAAAATAAACATCCATAGTTTTCTTTGTCTAATGGTTGTATGCACGTCACTGTTTGATTTTAAAGTGATGTAATCACTATTATGACAACCTAGGTGTCCAAGTTATATTAAATTTTGTAGTCAAAGTAAAAAATAAAATAGATTATTAATGTGCTTAATAAAAGTGTATTCTTTATTTTGGCAAAATTATGATATTATCCCTCACAATCCTTAAAACTACCTTTCTTCCAATTCATAAACTGTAAATTTAAAATTATCTTAAAGAGCTATATAAATGTTTTTAAAAATAATCATCACTTCTATGTCCTGACAGAAGAAAGATTGCAGCTGCATTTAATATATATGATATGCAAAATATAATTATTTAATCATGTGATTTTCTCATGTCTGACTACTGCATAAAATAAATAGATGGAACTGAAAATCAGTTTTAAAGCATCCTGTAGTTTGTTCATTTATTCTTTGAAGTGAATGCTAGATTTGTCAGTTTTAAAATACATATTTGACCCGTTCATCTGACAGTGTTATGTTACAGGCAAGGAAAAACAGATTTTGTGAGAAAGAGATGGATACCCAGTCACACTTATCCAAAATAATACTTTGATATGTACTGTAATATTTTTCCTGTTAGTAGCCTTTGTCCAGTCACCAAGAAACCATGCACACCAACAACCCAAAACAAAACCGCTCCACCATTCCAGCTTCGCTCATTATAGTACACCTTTTCTTTCTCACACCTTTTTCTTTCAATAAACTTATTCTCTTCCATCCTCTAGGGTTTTCAATCTATCTCCATCTCCTTCTCTTTCGTTCCCTCTGTCGTTTTCCTTCTATCAGCTGCCCAAACAACAAGGGCTGAAAAAGATTGCAGTTCATTTCAAAGCACAGTGGATGGAGGCCTCATTTACGCGCTCCTGGCAACTCAAGATGAGTGAGTGACTAGTTTCAGACTGCCAGTCAATATGTGTCTGCCGTGATAGAATGTCGGCATCTTCACCTCTCTCTCTTTCTCTATCTCTCCTTTTTCTCCTTGTCTAATCAATGTTATCAAAATGGAGGAAAAGGGAAAAGGAAAAACACAGACACACAATAACTATATATCACTCTTACACCAACAATAAAATCACATTTACCTGATTCGGACCATAAGTTATGCATGCGAAGAAATGGCGTGAGAGATGGTGCAGATAATGTTTCTGTCTTGGTACTGTTTTATTTTTAATCATTTTGAAAATGCTATTTTGATTCAATCAGATGTTAAATAGTTACAGGGCCATTTAAACAGTGTATATATAATATTGTAATATATATTATATTATATTATATTATATTATATTATATTATATTATATTATATTATATTATATTATATTATATTATTATAAGCTGCTTAAATTTTTTTCGAAGAAATAATTATAAAAGCAATATATGCCAAATTACTTCAAAATATTTTCATTTCAAAAATATATTTTTTCTCTCTTTTTTTTTTTTTTTTTTTTTTTTTTTTTTTAATGAGGCTTGCATTGACCCCTTAGCAACAGTCTGGACACAAACATGTAGCTGCATTCATAACTATAGCATACATGGCTGTTAGTAATTGATTTCATTCGTAAATTGTTTTTCTTTTTCTCTTATTTTTCATGCTGATACCTCAGTGTGTGTCTGTCTTATTAAAACACAGACTCTCTCTCATTGCCGACTGGACTGGAGTGTCCCCAGTGTCCTCTATTACCCAGCGCCCCACTGAACATGCTCTGCAGTCTGCTGACCTCCTGCCCTGCCTGTCATCCTGATGGCTACTGTTATCCCTGGCTACTTATTTTGCCAAAACTGCCTTTTGTTCATCCTTGTATTGAAAGAATTAAGCTAAGCCAATTACAGGCATAAACAGACCGGTCATTTCTAGAAAGGGGAGTTTGTTTGTGTGTGTGTGTGGTGGGGAGGTGGGGGTGGGGTGCTTTGATCTTTCTTTGATCTGTCTTACAAATTGATACAGAAAAAAAATATATATATCGAGGGAAATTTCTGTAAAATTGCGGCCCCTGATGCCAAATGAACAACTGTAAAGACTCATCTCATTTTAGGTTCACGGAATATTGAATTACTGTAATTAATAGGTTGATTTCTTGCATTTAATAAATGAGAGTAATTTAATATGCTCAATGCCATCATAAATGAGAGTAATTTAATATGATCATTTGTGTGTGGTTAGTTTTATGGTACACTTGAGGGTAAACAATTTTTACTCAGAAACTGGTATATATATATATATATATATTTTTCTAATTACAAAGAAAGGGACACACTGAATTGAACACAACATTTTGAAACAAAGACTAAAATTGTATTTCTTTTAAGCGTACTCCACTAATATTTGCTTTATTCAAACAAATGATACAAATATTTTTTTTATAAACCTGTATAACATTAATATATGTATTAAAACTTTATTTTTATAAAGCTGCATGTTTGTAAATATTTTACGTTTTAAAGGCTGTCAATTTATCTGTATATTCAGCAAAATGTATGTATTACATACAAATATATAAATACTAATGAGATCATGCTGGTTAATTGGGCCAATGTGTTTATACTTTATATTTGTATATAATTTTATATCATATGTTCTATTCTGAAGCAAGCATAATTGGCATACCTTCTGAACAGTTGGCATTACTCCATACTAAAATGATTTCACATACAGTGATGACATCTTGGCGAGAGTGGCTGTATGTGCCCGCCATCCTCTTGCAGTGGAAAACGCTGTTGACGGCCTAATAAATCTGCTTTACCACCCAAAGGTCAGCAGGAAGCATTACAGAGTCTCCGCAACAGCAGGATTCGTCTACAAAGCACATCTCCTCACTCCTTTTTCCAAGGATCACTGAAATTTATAAGTTGCTGAACAAGTACTAAAGGCCATTAAAAACATAGCTGGACTTTATGTGAGGTAGAGGTGGAAATTATATAATTAGGGGGCTCAAATAATTTTTCAGTCGGATTCTTCTCACAGACCTTTAAGTTTAATTGGGTGCTAACGGCAGCTAGGAACCAATGATGACGACAGACCTGGGAAATAAATCAGGGGGGAAAGTCAGAGGTCACACTTAAACATGAGGAAGACGTATGTAATGAGGAGGAAGAGAAAACGAGGCTTTTCGTGTAATTCCAAATTCTTTTTTAAGGTCTGTGTCTTTTAATTGCATGACCTCTTTGTAAACTTTGACCGATGTACAGACCCATTTAGTGTTATGTAAATGCAGACTTTTCTTTACACCAGGAACAACATGACCATTGACACTGCCAATCAGAACAGTGTGTGAGCATAAAGATGCATCCCAAGTGATGCATACATTGTGCAATTAAAGTATAGATAATGTATTGTGCCATTTTGAACAATAGTATTATCTCACTAATAGTATCACACTAAACATTTGTTACTACTGTACATGGAAGCATTTGTCATTGTCCATTGGAGGAAATTAAGTTGCAAATTAACCTGATGTGTTGCTTTAGCATGTTTAGCCTCTTCCACTAGGCTACTACAAAATGTCATGGAATAGAAAATAGCAAAATGGGATGCACTGTATGAACATATTCCTTGTAGTTCTTCAGATGGCAACTATGCATATTTTTTTTCTTTGTAGAACTTGAGTTTACTTATCCAATGTTTCCCAACTTCTGCAGTCAATCTCTTCCATTGATGTTTAAAAAACACGAGCAATCAGGATTTTAGTCCAATAAATTTCTGGTCTGGGGAGAGCTGCCCAACAAAAACGCTACAGAAATATTAACCAAGTGATAAAATGCAGTGTTGCTAATCACTTCTGCAACTGGTTGAGACAGAAACAGAATATCAAACTAGCATGTACCGTTTGCCAGATATACAGCTAAAAGACAGATGGCATTTATCGCCTGTTGCTTTGCCGTGTCATGTCTGACAGACTGTTACCAAACTGGTTATCCATAACCAAAACAAACAGACAAACTAATAAATAAACAAAGGAAAGATTCATCATTAAGAATACCCAAGAAAAAAAAAAGTCCCTTCATGTCTATCATGTCTTTTTTAGTTTTTTATTGTCTACTAGAAAGGGATGGTGTTGGTTTTATATGTTTCAGTTGCAAATTTACTTTTCATTTATTTATTTATTTTGCACCGGTCCTCTACAGCAGTCTGCTTTAATAATACTCCCATCAGCAGATGCATTCAGTGGAGATTTCCAATTTATTTCTAATCAAGCTTTATCTAATATTCTCCAGACAGGCAATTAAAATTTCAGAGTACACCGAAAAGCCATTGCTCACTTTTTATTTTCTCCCAGTGTTCATTTAGAGTGTTATTTCATTAAAAACACTCTCGTTGATGAGTTTGGTGCTATTTGCCAGCACATTTAATTACTATATTCAGTATCCTCTCCTGTTGAGAACCCTATCAAACACTTTTGGCTTTATCTCGATTTAAAAATACCTTTACGAGACATCGTCCAGGGTCAAAAATCTACTTTAATTACTCAGACACCAAAAAATGAGTCTTCACCACAATCAATTCCATCCTGTGCATCACTGTCAAGACCATGGGTGTAATTTAAGAAATCTCTTGATGTGTGTAGTGTATCAACTGTGATCTTCTCCCACTGCACAATTTATCACTAACAGTACCTTCATTGAGTACTAGCTAATCTGATTATAGTTTATAGAACAGGTTTTACACTAACCTCAGTTATACCACAAATATAGCATGCAACCGGAAGGGTGTAATTGGAAAGGCTAAATTTGTCATTAGAAGTTATAATGTGATTATTCTAGTGAAACATAGTACAGCTATAGTAACACAACCTCAATATCGTCAACATGACATGAGGAGATCTGGAGACCTGCTGCCTCTAAACAATCACCACAAAGAGAACACCATCTACTAATATAATATGTGATTATGGTGTTGCTGTCATCTTAATGGGTCAATTCACTCAAATTTCTTATTTATAATAAAATTCAGTTACATTTAGATACAGGTCATGCTGGCTATGGATATGTAGAAGCGGCTGGTATTAACGACCTCTGTGATTAGTTTGCCAATAAACCACTCACTCCTGTTCAAGCGAGGGCAGCGTACAGTTCTAATATGTTATTGATTTGGACATTTGGCTTAAAAAGTGTTCATGATCACAACTGCTAACGAGCCAACATTATGACAGAACACTATTTAAAAATAAATAAATACAAATACTAATATAATCTTAGAGTGTGGGGAAAATAAAGCATTTTCTGTACTAACTAACTAAATAAATAAATTGTACCAGAACAAACTAACAATAGCTCTATTAAAAAATAAATTAATAAAAGAAAACAAACAAAAAAATATATATATATTAAATAAATAATCCCTTGTTTTTAAATAAATTAATATAAAAATATATGTATTTTTTGTATTGCGTTAGATGTGAAAAATATATATATATTAAATAAACCCTTACATGTGAACGCTCCCATTTTTACAGCGAGCAGAACTTTGTTTTTATCTACAAATCAGTTTTTTATCGGTGCTTAACAAATACAAATAAAAATACCTGAGGGAAGATGTCCTTTTACTATTGTAAGTTAATGTAATGTTAAATAGAGAAAAATTCTACATTTTTAAAATGTTCTTTAACTTCTCTAGCGCATTATAAGAAGAGCAGGAAGAAAGCCCTTTTAGTGGTGAGTGCTATTTAAATTTATTTCTGGTGTGTAAGATTATTCTCTATTATATTGTGAATTAATGTACACAATTTTTTATTATGATTCCGTGTAACGGAAGTGGTGGGGAGGGGTGCTCCGCAAAGGCTTAATGTGGCACTGACTCTACCATATACAGTAGCTTTCCATAGTTATCATAAAGAACTGAATTCTTAACATATGAATCCATGAAATACAGTAAATAAAACATCAAATTCAAAGCACAGTTAATTTTTTAAATAACATTGAAATTAGGCTCAGAAAAAAAAAAAAAAAAAAACCACTGCCAATAATATAAATAAATGCACAACACTGGATGTTGTTTTCATCAAAAATCTGAAATGAAATGTTTTCATGATACTAATATGTATCCACTTACAGCTTTTTAGATGAAAACATTGCTGAGGAAAATGTAAGCCTAGTCAGCAGTGATGGTCCTTAGTTCAGATATGATTACTTAAAATGAATACACTTCTGTATGAGGTTCTTTATTTGTTGTACTTTATCATGATTTTGACTTATTTGGTATGTACCCAAAATAATCAATGCAGTCCTGTTAATGAAAGGGTCATTTTGCCTACTTCTGTGGGGGAGATTGTGTCCTCCCTTTTCCTACGCCCCTTATTTTTAACATCTCAGGAAGTGTGGTTTGAGGGCAGCCATTCCAGACTTTCTCCAGGCCCATGGTGTTTAATCAGAGACTCTTTGATTTCATGCACTGCTTCACTTTCACTGCATCTGTCTTGCTTATGGCAAGACAGGGGTGAAAGCAGCCTGGAGCTTTTTTTGTGCCTGTGAGGGGAAGAGTACAATGTGTGCCAGGGGTACAAGATATTACAAGTAAAACACAGACTCGCAAAAGCTCATACAAAAACACACACGCGCACATACACAAATCACGCCCTAAGTACTGCACGCTCCTCATCTATTTAGGGCGACCGTGTCCAGCAGTGGATTTGAATATGCATGACTCTCCCAGAATCCTGTGCAGCACAGCCTCCATGCCTAGCGCGCGTTGGCCCACTCACAAAATTATGGAAAAACAAGCATCTCATTTGAATACTTTACCACCATATCCTGTCACAGACAATAAATACTTTATAACAGGACATTATAATTTGGAAAACTGCAGGATGTAAAAAAACAAATTTATCATGATGCATACATTGCATTTGACATTTGGCTACACATTACATTATAGTAGCTGCTTATCGCCTCTATTGTACTTAAAAAGAGTTCAGATACTTAATAGATGAGATTTGAATACATGTTAAGATGCAAATGTTTAGATTGGTTGTTGTCAGGATTACTTTCAACACCTTGCTAAGTGTATTTCAGATCAAATCAATGAGAGCACAAGCTGTGTGAAAGCGGTCAACGCAGGGTTGAGCAAAAAAGTCAATTTTAGCCCATGGCATTGCATTAGATATTACTTTCAGATCACCAAATGTCTTTTTGCATTTTGCAATGTTGAAATATTTTCAGAATGCTGCATTTCAGACTGTCCCTGCCTCCTCACTTCTAGACAGCTTTTCACAACCGAACAAGTGATTGCATTGATTATCAGTGTTTTTAACCATTTAAACTCTTTAAATGTGTGTTTATATGCATAAACATATACAGATTATGCCTAATCACCTCACAGTGTGAACAAATAATTTACAAAGGAAAGGCCAAAACCAGGTTTAGGCAAAACCTGATCAGCACACTTAGATTTAGAGCCTGTTATCTTTATTACTGGTGGCCTATGTCTGTTAATATTTAAAACAGATGATAAAATGCATTTTTCTTCAAATGTCAGGTTTTTATTTTATTTTATAAGGCTGCAGATCATAAAGAAAAGATACAAAATGTTTGTTGTTGTTGTTGTTGTGTACAGTCAAAAAAAAAACATGAAATGTGACTGGTTTGTAAAGTAGTAAAATAATTTAACTTGTAAAATAAAAAAGGCTAATGTCATGTTATTGTTAAACTGCAAAACCAAGTTGTATACAATTCTTTACTTCAGATGCTTCTATATTTGCCAATAATGAGCTAATAACAGAGGAGTCTCAGGATATGGAGAAAAAAAATGTTAGGAGTATATTTTACTGAATTATTTGAATAGGCCTAGTTTTATAATAATTATGTCCTACCTGCCTATTACTACGCATCATTCCTAACAGACTATGAGGCCATTAACTATACATTGTGATCACCATGACAATTCATAGTGCTATCACAAGAACATCAGGTCTCCAGGACAAAACAATGACACAACAGTCAGGGTGCCAAAGTTACCACAGTTGTGAAGCCCTCACACCGAGAAGTCCAGCCAGCTCACAAGAAGTGCGCCAAAACCTGAAGAGCAGCGCTACACAAGAGTGTCTACAGTACGTATGAATTTCGAAAACGGTAGCAGGCTAGCACTCCCAGGCCATCTCCTGCAGTCCCCGTGCAGAAGTGGCTAATTAAATACTAAGGTAGGAATAAAATCTTAATGAGAAACACAAGCTCGCAGCAGAATTTGGCAGCGGCCAGCCAGCTCTTATTAGGTGTTCCCGCCCATATGTGCTTGGGTGAAGTACTCATTAGCGCTGTCCCTAATGGAGCTCCCTCCATGTTAGCATTAGCCTGCTGCGACTAGCGTCCCCGCAATTTTCCTCCCAAAATTTGGCAGCCGAGCACCGAGGAGAGCCCCACGATGAAATTTCTTCGCCTCCGTAAATATTTTATGCAAATGAAAATTTGATTCTTTGCTTAGTTTAAGCAATTTCCCCCTGTAAGTAGTGTGTCTGCAAAGGAGATTACAACATTTGCTGGTTTGTTTATAATTTAATTTTTTTTTTATGTCAGGGCTGGCGGAGGCTAGAGACGGAACACCTGTGAGTGTTTATAATGTCCCATCTCTCTCACAGCTGTTCCTTTTCAAAACACCTCGCCAGTGTAATAATTTCATAAAATTTCATGATTTACCATCTGCTAGGCCCCAGCCATAAGCACATGCAATAAGCATTTGTATGGCGCTAGGCCCAGAAAGGTACAATAACTGTATATTTTAACTTAATAGCTTTTCTGGGGCATACAAATTTCCGCTCGGCAGATTGCTGGGATGCTATGTTGTACGACGGGCCAACTTCCCTCGCCAGTATTATTGTTTTCTCTTTCTCTATCTATTCTCTCATGCTTTATCTGACGTCCACAAACACAAGCCCTTGTTTGCACCATATTTCAATACTCATTTGGCCCACGTCAAAATCGAGATATCAAACTCGAGAAGCAAGAGAGACAAGGTAGGAGGTGCGCGCAGATCATTTCCTTTTTCGCATATAATGTCTGTGCATTTGGGTAATTAAAATGATTACTACAACAATTAAAGCAAGTAATTAGAAACTAATTACACTGGCTTTTTTTTGTGATTACAGGAGCAGATGAAAATAGTGTTCAAAATTAAATTCATTGCATATTCATGGAAATGAAATTAAATAGTGCTGGGTGAATGAGATAATAGGGGCAGGAAGGGAGGGTGGGATTCAGGGGTTTGTTCACTAGAACAGGCTGTTGCTAATATTTCAAGCCGACATTTTGCTAAATCAGTGGTAATCTTTTAATGGCCTTAAAAGGAGTTAATATTTGGAAGACAGTCAAAAGCATTGGGGTGAATTTTGTTCTCTCTCTCTCTCTCTCTCTCTCTCTCTCTCTCTCTGTCTCTCTTTTTATTCTATCAATTCACTCATTCTCTCACCCTCTCTCAGAATGATAAAACCTACCAGCTGTGGCACAATAGAAAACATTTAATCATTATCCAGTCAAATGGAGCTGGAGAGAAGGGGCTTCCTTGCTATCTCTCTGTTTCTCCATGCACAGCTATGGATTAAATTAAAGAATTGCACTCATTTTTCTACCACACCCCCATCCCCCCCTCTCTCTCTCTCTCACTCACAAGCACCTTCATGCCTTTGGCTGCTGCCATGATCATGTAATGAGATTCTTCAGATTAAATAGATTTCCTGTTAAACTCGGGGCTCAGCAGATAGGGTGTCAAGAATGAATGGTTATTAACATTTAAATATATCACAGAATAAGAAAGAGTGAGGGAAGCAGTGCAGGAAGATGAGAGGAATAGAAAGAGATACTAAGGAAGGACAGGAGTGGCAGCAAGAGGGGGGAAAAACAATATGAATATTTCATTGTTGTTGGAGCGCGGTGGATTCTGTTTTGTCTGTCTTACACTACATATTCTTGCTAAATAAATAAATTAATAATATCATAATAAACTAATTAGAGAGATGCAAGTGGGCTGTATTTAACTAAGGGTAATTAACAAGTCCTATTTATGTTGACCTGTAACATTCACTTGTATGCTACACTCAAAAACATTTGTGCATACATTACTGTATACACACACTTGTCGAAATGGACAGAAACAAACACTCTCTTTCTCATCACTATCTCTTCCACCCTATCTGCCGTAGATTATTACACAAGATTAATAATGTAAATTTCACTGCCTGGCTTGCCTGAAAAGACCATGCTTTCAGAAATGGATGGCCCCACCATCCATCAACTTGTTTTTTCCAACCCTGTCCTTTTTCATTTTTCACCATTTCTTTAGGAGAAAAAAAAAGTGGTGGAGAAGAGACTAAAGTAGAGAGAGAGAGAGAGAGAGAGAGAGAGAGAGAGAGATAGAGAGAGAAACACCTGAAAGAGGGTTGCACTTGAAGTGACTGCCCAATGTGACCGGACTGTCTGGCGTTCCGCAGAAGAAAGCACCCCTTCTATAAAGTATAATGTTTATCTATAGTTAATATTTAGATAATTGCAAAGAAAATGATCCATCTCAACTGTACAAGGCCTAACAGCAGTTCCGTATCCCATCTCAAGCTTTTACACAGGCAAAAGAGATGTCAAGAAAACACAAAATGCTAATAAATAAATATGAGTTTTATGTACAACCATCACGGTTCTGCTTAGTCCTCTGTTTTTAGTGCTTCCTGTCCTTAAGCAGATATGTATAAAAAACATTGAGTGAATTAATTAACAGTGACAAGATGATATCTGGATTTCATATCGAACGTGAAAATCCGTGGAAAATTGTCACTCAACATATTTATATTGGAAGTCCTTTTCTTCTCAGTCGGCTGAACAAATAATACCACAGATGGTACAAAGCAGCGTGCCGATATTTCAAATGAAAGGTAGATTTTTCCATAAGCCAGCCATGTCCATGGGCAGACAGGTGTGCTATTTACATAACACTGAAGCCTTGGCGGAGATCGCCTTCTGTAAGTAAATGTCACCTATCCTGTCTCATTGGTGGATCCGGCAGCATCACTGACATCCATCAAAATTTAACCTGCTCTAGCCACTGATGTATCTGTCTCGATCAACACCAGCGCAGGGGTGCAAATAGCACGAGGGATGTTTGTTTCTGAAAGGGGCTTGGAAGGAGCTGAGTAAATGTTGTTTCTCATAGCCTTTCCTGTCAGTCCAGAGAGGGGAAGCTCCCCTGTCCTTCAAGGGTTTGGATATATGTATACGTGGACAGATCATGTCTTTCAATGAAACAGATACGCTGAACATGAAAGCTTGTATAGTCCGGAGGATGATGTCAACCTGTCGGAGAAACTTCATATCCATGAAAGCCGTTTACTGAGACATTTCAAAATCTTGTCAGTTTGGAATAACACTGTGCATTTTTGGGGTCAGATCTATGACCTTTGTTTATCGTTAAATCTAAAGTCACCCCATTTTTTTTTTTTTTATAAATGGGTATTTTTTTCTATTAATCTATTTCAATCTATTATATATTATTTCTAAAAAATAATCTCTTTTTTTTTTAAGAAAACCTTTTAAGGAATTATAATTATATACAGTTTCACAATCAATCAATCAGTCAATCAAAAAAAAAATTAATTTTAAAAAGTAAAAAAATACAGAAGCAAACAAACAAAAATTGTGTCTGGTGACTTTGTCGTAACCTAACGTGAACACAAACTGCTTCACTGCTTATTAATATTTGAGAAACCTCTGTCTGTAAAATCATGGTTTGTGCAACCAACATGCAGAAACTTAATTATATTTAGGAAAAATTATTAATAATTCATAATAATTGTCAAAAAAGTTAAAAAAAAAAAAAAAAAGTTAAAAAAAAAAACAAAAAAAAATACTTGGAAATTAGAGTTATTAAATTATACTTCTTATATCTTAATATTGAATACAAGCTTGGATACAAATTTATTTTATAGATCGTATTATTATAATGGACAGTCTTATATATTATTGACCAAAATAAGTCATATTATGGAAGTAAACCTGCTTTACAAACTCATTGATCGAATTGATCATGCGCATCATGGCTCATTTGGCCTAACTGCTACGCCATGATTCCAGTCCCCTAATTTGTGAATAAATCATGATTAAAACCAACCCATGGAGCTGATGCAATGCTGGCTGAACTACAACAGATTTGTTTGCAAAGCTCTCACCCTGAGCTATATCCATTCTGGCTCCAAAACTTGCTTCTTCGTGCCTTTTCCTTCCAGCTCTGCATTATTTAAATGACACGTTGGCTGAGAGTGGATCTTTTGTCCCTGGAGTTTGAAGGCGAGCGGCTCATCGTTCATGCCTATGATTTCTGTTTGAGCACCGTGAGTAGGCCGGCAGGTGTGGCAGTGGCTGGGCCCCGGGTGAGGCCTTTCTCCCTGGCTTTGCTTGCAGATCAGGCCCTGATGCCTAATGAGTAGTGCGTAGCGACTGGTCCTCTGTGAGGAGGGTTATAAAGCACTGTTGGCCTCCAGGATGGCAGAGTGCTCACTCCTCCATCGCCCCCTGGGCACCCGGAGAGAATGTTGGAGATGGAATTTCGGATATCTCATGGTCTCTTGTTAGCATATGGCATGCAACATGTGATGCAATAACACATTCACTTTGCTTATGCAAGAACCCTGCATTGCTGACAGTGCCGAAGAGCTGAGGTCATTATCGAATCATAAACTAAATAATAACCTTTGAAATGATCTGCAGTGTGGTACGCGTGGGCTATAGGTAATGTGTTATGCTGATTAGTGATTTGTGATTATGAGTGAACAGGACCCTGATGTATTGTACTCAGAAATATTTAGTGTGTGTGTGTGTGTGTGAGTGTTTGTTTGTGTTTGTGTGTTTGCAGCACTAAAAAGCTGTAGGAAAGAACAGATGGAGAGGCTAACCATGCAATTATCCTCAACTGCCCGATCATAACTGTTTGGGATGCGATGTGTTTTCATTATCCGTGATGTAAACTACAAAGATAAGCATAATTCTCCTCGGATTCAAAGAAAAACAGTCCGTACACACAAAACAACAACTACTGCTGCTACTAATAATAATAGCAACAACAACAACAACAAAAAAAATACCACTCCTATTACTACTACTACTACTACTATAATTTTTTTTTTTTTTTTTTTTTTTTTAATGGTTTTAGTTGACAAACAATTTGATTATCACAGTAAATTTAACATTTAACATGTCTAAGTCTTCAGTTGGTGTTACAACTCACCTTGGCCATAGAAATTACTAATATTACTACTACTGCTGCTGCTACTACAACTGCTACTATCATATGTTTAATTTGAAATTAAATGGTTTTAATGGACTAATAATAATAATAATAATAATAATAATAATAATAATAATAATAATAATAATAAAAATGGACAGATTTTATTTTAATGAACAGAATATTTATTGTTAATTTTATTTTTATTAATTTTTTTTTTTTTTTTTTTTTTTATTATTATTATTTTTATTATTATTATTATTATTATTATTTTTATTTATGTTGTGTTTGTGTGTTTTGATGTGAAACAACAACATCAACAAAAAGATTATCACAATAACTAATAAACACTGATTTACAGATGATGAAAGAATGCATGTTTCTCACTGATGTCCCGTATTGTAACATCAGAATGCAAAGTGTCTTATGTTATAGCTTCTGTCGTCTGTCCTCACGTCTTGGTTACTGTAGCGTCCTGAATTGTCTCCAGTGACATTTCAACACTCTTCAAAATTCAGCTAAGAATCCAGAGTTTGCAGCTGTCTACATTATTCTCATTTATGTATCCAACATCAATAGTTATCACATTTATTGTGCAAACATCTCCCGATTTTAGTGGTCAGTTATTTAGAGAGACAATAAGAATGCAGACCAAGCACTCATAATATTTTGCCCACCAATTACTATTGATTTTACTATCACTTAGCTGCAGGATGTTGTTTTATTACTAATATATTTAATGTGCAAATCAATACGAACACTTGTTTGGTTCATTCTTAAGACACTAATAAAATCAAACATTTCAGGAGTGAAATGCTATCCGTTCAGCAGAGGGCCAGAGCAGATGTGTAATGTAATAGTTTAAAGAGATGCCATATCTCCTGGCCGTCTCCAATGAAAGCGTCTGACAGGGCCTTTCCAAACACAGGGTTATTTCCCAGTGCAGTAGTTTTTAAATGAAGCCTCTCTTTCGGGAAACCGGCCCCATTAAGTTCACATCTTTGGATCAAATTGAAGCTGTCCAACTCTTCAAGCACAACAAACAATACTGTTTGCCCAGGTGCCATCTGTGCAGTGACTGAGCCCAGGCCAAAAAATAAATAAATAAATAAATAAAAGCAGGCCTTTTGCTTGTGATTTAAGCATAATTTCCTCCGATATACACTTAATGCTATGTTTATATTGTCTGGTGGATGGACACGGTGAGATAGAGCATTTTGAGATTTCATTTTAGAGGTCATTTTTCACCTGACAGCCCTGTTTTGAACCAAGACACACAGTTCAGGCTTTTTAACGGCTGCCACATTTGCTAAGGATTGTGGGTAAGTAGTGATAATCTACGCGGTCTAATACAACCATCCTTTTTAGTTGTTGGAGCTTCTGCTCTAACTTTCACTAGGCCAAAAAGAGCTTTAAAAGCATTTAGTACCATCAGTGTGATAATTCATCATTAAAAATATATTCAAACACAAGCCTTAAAATAATTCAGCCTAAAAAACAGTAATGAAAGAAGGGCAACATGACAACAAATATGTCTTCCACAAGACATACTACCAGACAGAGCACGAAGACAACGGAAACAAAGTGTACCCAATGTTTACATAGGAAATTTGCAAAGATTTATTCACTGAGGGTGAGTTAGGGATATGAATCCACCCTCCATTTAAAGCAGTCCCTTATTCCCAGCAGCCCGGAGGGCTCTAAGCACGTCTAATTTCACCAACAGCTATAACTCTCCTGAAAACTACTGCTGCTCCTCAACCTCCCCAGCTCCTCCATGGTTAGATCAGTGTAATCTCCTCTCATGAGGTAAAAGTACACTTAAAACACATGAAAGACTTTACTGATGAGGGAACAGCAAAAGGTGGATTTTGTTTGTGGATCCATTAGTGAAATCCATGAACATAAGTGGTGAAATCCATAAAGTGTTGTGATACAGTATGTTAACATTCAGACTCGTTTTATGGAATCACTATTTGCATGTTAATCTATTTGAACTATTTTAAAAAACTGTTTTAAAAACCTATAATGAATAATGAAAATTCGGTCACTCAGCGTCATATGGTCCCAAACCAGTTTGACTGTCTTTTTTCTATGGAACACAAAAGAGAATATTTTGAAAAAAGTTTTCAAAGTCTACTGAATTAGCAAAAAAAAAAAAAAAAAAAAAAATATATATATATATATATATGTATATATATATATATAGACCTACATGAGTAAATGACATAATTTTCATTAATTTTCTTTTGTTTATATATATATATATATATATATATAGACCTACATGAGTAAATGACATAATTTTCATTAATTTTCTTTTGTTCATTCTTTCTTTCTTTCTTTCTTTCTTTCTTTCTTAATGTAATATTTAATTTATTTAATGCCATTCCAAATTGTGGACAGTTAGAATTTATTTATTTATTTAGCAAGGATGCATTAAATTACTCAACTGTGACATATTCTAGATTTCTAATGCTGTTCTTTTGAGCAAAAAAAAAATTATCAATGTTTCTACAGAAATATTGAGCAGCACAACTGATTTTAATATTGCTAATGATAAGAAATGTTTATTGAGTACAAAACCAGAATATTAGAATGATTTCTGAAAGATCATGTGACACTGAAGACTGGAGTAATAATGCTGAAAATTCAGCTTTGCATCATAGGAATAAATTACATTTTAAAACATATTTTAAAACAAAACTCTTATTTTGTTAATTTAAAAAAAATAATTATATATTTATAAGAAAGTTGTATTTGACGTTGATTTGCCGACTCACCAAGTGCCAGAATCATGATGTTTATCTCAGGTTACTAAAGAAGAGACTTTGCCGCCAAAACGAGGCCCTTTCCTCTTTACAGCTAAACAGCAGGTATTTACAGCATGACTTGGCAGAAATCAGGTCTGATCGCTTTTGTGAACAGCTTTCTCTCTGGCCAGCCGGGGATTTCTTAAGCCCAAACAAAGAGTGTCAAATGTTGATGCCATTACTGCCAAGCATAATGAAGCATGCGTCTTTTCAGGAGGGGGGAAATGTTGAGTGACTGCTTGCAAGTAGGGCAAGTTGACGCCGTGTGGGCTTCAGATTGAGTGATGACTGCATAGCATGATGGAGTAAGCCTTGGAAACAAAGTGAGGCACGCTCTATTTATAATGCGTAATTGGTAATGTGATAAAGGCAGGGTCTGAGTACAGGCTACCTCGGGTCTGCACTCATGCATTCTGGCCAAGAAGAGCATTTTTTACAAAGCGTTCATGGCTTGCTGAGTCCGTACAGCAGGTCCTGGCTCTAAAGTTGGGTGGCATGTATAGTACAAGTAAATGTGTCAAAATGTAGAGATTCTGATATACTGTACTTAAAAATCTGACACCAATTAGAAAACTTTCAGTGTTAACAGCTTTATTCAATAATGATAATCGGAGCAGATTCATCAGTGTTGGTTCTTCAATAAATAATATCGATTAGAAATTTAAATGTGGACATTTAGAGAAATATTGGTTGTTTCTCATACATTTACTTATCGAATTTCTATTATTTACCAGAAGGTAGACTTGTGAATAGATCTGTGAAACACTGTCTTATGATGTGCATTCCATTCATATTCAGTCAGAGAGTGTTCTTGAGCTGCTGTGAGCAACAAAGAAGAGAAATGTCATATTAGGACACATACCAGAAGAACCAAAAACACTTTGACTCAAACATAAAGTCCAAGTGGTAAAAAGTTCACTGGCGATTTGAAAAGGATTTTAAGCAGAAGAAAGGGTTTTTATCTTTTATTGATGTGTACATTCTATTTTTTTTCTAACAAAAATACACTGTAAAAAAGATTTGTAAAGCTGTAGGTAAAATAGATTATTGGATTAGATTTTTACAATAAAATACAATTTCAGTCTTTCTACTTCAAAATGTCACACTTAATTCAAAGTGTCACTTGTCATTTCTTTGTAATTATTTTTGAAATTTAGTAGCAGTTTCTGAGTGAAAATTATTTCAAAGTAAATTCTAGTTTTTATTTTTTTATTTTTTTATTTTTTCAGTGTACATAAAAGAACTAGGTCATACTTGTGGCTCTTCCAAGAAACTTTCATAAAATATAAATAAAAAATGACTGATACTAATTATTTCAAACTTTAATATTTTTCTTAATTTTTCATATGTTTGATCCATATATAAATTGATTATATATACACGCACACACAATTTATATTCATGTCTCTTCATCTTCCATAACCTCCAATTTTGTTTATGATAAGACTGCAAATTGACTACAATAACACAGGCTAACAGCCTCCCTAAATTCAGCCATACTGCAGCAAAGGTTGTGTGAGAATGTGGAGTAAGAGAGAGAGAGAGAGAGAGAGAGAGAGAGAGAGAGAGTGTGTGTGTGTGTGTGTGTGTGTGTGTGTGTGTGTGTGTGTGTGTGTGTGTGTGTGTGTGTGCGCGTGCGTGTGTGTGTGTTAGCCCCGGGGATAAGTTCAGCAGGCAGCCTGTTAGTTCAGCTCAACCGGTGGACATGGCAACACAGGCAAGGTCGGCATGCCGATTATCAGTGTCCAAGGTCATGTGACCATGTGGGATTTGAAGAGAGGTAGCAAAAAGAAAACTGACATTGATCACACTGAAGGTGGCCCTCTTTTCACAGAGGGAGAAATCAACAGATGGATAAATGGATTGTGGAATCATTCGTCGCATAGCTTTTTGTGTGAGGTGCAAACTACAATGTCATTAAGATCAGGCTACAGGCAAGACTCCCATAATGATGCTGCTTATGTACATTTTTGACACTGGCAACATGAATAAATTTATACCGTGCTTTGCATTTTGAAATTTAATCCTATACAGGAAAAAAAAAAAAAAAAGATAAACAAATTAATAATAATAATAATATAATAAGAATAATATAATAATAATAATAATATACTAATAATAATAAAATAATCAAATTAATAATGTGAGCATAAAGTTCAAAAACATTCAAAAATTATTTCAACTGTGGACCAGTGTATATTGTTAATGTAGATGTTAATGTATCTTTAAATAAACATATTTTAATTTAGTGTTAATTACATATAATTCCAATATATTTACTTAAATATATGTACAATTTACAATTTATATATATATATATACATACATATATTATATATATAATTTATATAGATATATGTATATATTTGTAAGTCTCTTTGTAAGTAAACAAAATTACTTTTATATATATATATATATATATATATATATATATATTCAAATGCAAAATAGTTATGTCTCCTTTGAACTCTCCAAATGTTATTTATTCCTTAGTGATCAGGTGGTGAAGAAAACTGCTTCAGCGTGTGGCACTGGGTGATGGGGGTTGTGCTACAATGATCTAAAGTGAGATGGAGGAACATGTCCTAGTCAGGCTGAAGGGTGAAGTGAATTGGGTGGGTGATGGGGGACTGGCATATTGGGTGGGGGTGGGGGGCACTTTCTTCTCTAATGCCCCCCGGCACCTCAGCCATTAGTATTCCCTGGCGCGGCCGGAGTTCATACGGCTAATGGAGTCGCTACCTGGGGACATTAATTGTGCGTGACACCACTCGAGGGGCTTTTGTGCACTCGCTCTAATATCAGCACACACCCCCCACCCCACAACAAAGCACCGGGAAAGATTACAAACAAAGCCCAAATAACTGCCAACCTTACACTGCAGTTTGACAGAAGGGGGGCCTCAAGTTCACTCCTGACACCGATTGGCAAACCCCCGGGTGTGTAGCAACATCGGGTGACGACAAATCCGATTCCTAGGAACAATAATAATAATAAAAATAAAAATAAAAAAAACATAGTGAGGGAATGTATCTTCATCAGGAAGAGGAGGCCAAGAGATGATGTAAAGGCAAGGTTGCAAATGTGGACTAATGCTTAGAAAGAACTGCTTACAGCAACTTTAACAATATGGAGTATGTTTTAAATAATGCAAAATCTTATTACTGCTATACTTTTATGATACATTAAGGTCCAGAAGTCTGAGTCCACTAGTGAAAGTGGAACTATTTTGCATTTTTATAACTTAATAGAACATTTTTCTTCACAAATTATATAATCAACATAATTTGAGTGCATAGTTGAATATGCATGACTATTTTACCTAAATTCCTAGCAACACTAGTAACATGATCAAAAGAGTTTCTTGTGCATCAGTGGAAGAACATCCAACCATCTGTAAATCACTGATCAAAAGTTTGGAGGTGATGAGATTTTTTATTTTTTATTTTTTCTTTGATAGAAGTCTTTTAATCCCACCAAGGCTGCATTTATTTGATCAAAAAGACATATATTTTAAAATGCAATTTATTCCTGTTATGCAAAGCTGAATTTTCAGCATCCTTTACTCTAGTCTTCAGTGTCACATGATACTTCAGAAAACATTCTAATATGCTGATTCGCTGCTTAAGAAACATTTATTAATTTCATCAATGTTGAACAAAGTTATGCTGCTTAATAATTTTGTGGAAACTGTGACATTTATTTTCATGATCCTTTGTTAGTTTAAAATAACAGCATTTATTTGAAAGATACATTTTTTTATAACATTATAAATCTATTTACAGGCACATTTTATCATACAAAACAATAACTATATAATTTAATATATTTACATTTTTGTTATTCAATGTAATAACATTTTTTTCTAAATCCCAAAATTATTTCCAGGTTGAAAGAGGGGTAAAAAAAAAAAAAAAAAAAAAAAAAAACATTAAAATTATCTGACCTCATACTTTTTTGCCCCTTTTTCCACAAATTGTACATACACAATTAATTTAATGCCAGAATATATAGGAGTACACTGGGTGATACAAGGGAAAATGGTGATTTCATTTGTTGAGAATAACAAGTGATCTTGCAAAACCCACAGGACATGAAATTAATGCGTTTGGAAATTATCATATTTCTCATTACACTGACACCCGCCAAGCTTGTGCAGCTACCTGGTCCAGAAAAAAAAGACTGCTGGAATATGAGAAAGGAAGCTGTTAAATTGGAATGGATTATTGTAGATTGTCATCTTTTCTCCCTACATCCCTTGCAATAACTGCTGCCTTTTGCCATCATCATCTACTCAACTGAAAATGTATGTTGTAATAAACTTCTGAGCAAAACAAGTCCCACTGAAAAGTATAGCAGTGTCTGGCTGTGTGTGTGTGTGTGTGTGTGTGTGTGTGTGTGTGTGTGTGTGTGTGTGTGTGTGTGTGTGTGCCACTTAATCTTGTGCAAAGAGTCCCACTGACTTCATTGTGTGTGTAAGTTGAGGGATCGTAAGAAGCTTTTGAATGCAATATTTAATTTCTCTACACAAAACTTCAGACTCCTTATTACACGATTCCAATCTAAGACTTTTAATAGGATCTTTGTCATCCTAGTTATTTGCCTTCATGGTCCCTGGCGTGATAGTAAATGCCAATGCACTCATTCAAAGTTAGAAAATCATTACTGGCTTTTGTTACTGAATGTTCTAGCAAGCCACAATAAAGCCAGCCTCGTGTTAGGAGTGTCAAAACTATTCTCCAAAGATAATGTGAAAAATGGCTTCAAAAGAGCCACTCAGAGAGATAATATGATAATTTGATTTCCTTGGTAAGCACCATGGAAAAACCTCGCTCTGGCCTTTTTTTTTTTTCTTTTTTTTTTTTTTTTAAGAAGCAAAATCCATTACCTTTTCTTAATTCACCCTGGCATAAATTAAGTATTCTCACTGGCTATTAGCCTATCCATTAATATAGCCAGGGTCAAGACAATTGAAACCTGAAGTCAAGAAATATGGAGAAGTATTTCTCCATAACGTTTCCTCTAATGGCTGCCAAGCGAG
Source organism: Cyprinus carpio (assembly GCF_018340385.1). Classification (NCBI taxonomy): domain Eukaryota; kingdom Metazoa; phylum Chordata; class Actinopteri; order Cypriniformes; family Cyprinidae; genus Cyprinus; species Cyprinus carpio. Next base: position 16,147,901 of record NC_056579.1, on the reverse strand, counting down.
AGTCCAGGATCTTTTGCCATTAATTGTGAAATTATCTTTCTTTCCTTTTTCTTCTTATAAACAGGCAGGAGTAGATAAGAGACACAGGGGCCAATAATCCTGTTGCGCGAAATGAATTTCCGTTCCACTTGTTTCAGGCAATTTCTGCTGGGCGATAGATTGTTTCTGGAGATACGGGCTGTAAGAGGGGAGATGGGGAAATTTCTGAAGGCAAGTGTAAAATTATTTTGGTACCAAAATGGCATCAAACTCGGAATAATTATAGAGTAGTAGGGCTACGGTTGTTTTTTTTATATTATTACATAATATCTTTTTTTTGTTTTTAATGTGTCCCCTTTGAACTGAAAACAGCTTTCAATATATTCCTGGCAGTGGGAGAAATGTGATTAATCGGATCCATCATCTATTTACTGATGCAGGGGGAATGAAACTAGAAAGCTCCATTAAAAACAACTACATTACATTTCGATGATAATTCTCATTTTCTTTACAAAAAAAAAAAAAAAAAAAATACATTAGGAATGATCATCAGAGCAAAAAAGGAATGATCATGTACTGTTACTAAAGGATATTGTGTGGAGAGGTTGCTGTGAGATTAAGATTGTTCGCAGATGAAAGCTGCACATCTGAATGTCTGCACAACAGATGAGGATGCCCAGATAACTCAGACGTCCCCTGGAGCGCTAATGTTCAGAGGTGGGTTTTACTTTATGGGTCTCGTACTTGATGTTATGTGGTGTGTTTTAATTTAATGTATATACTCTTAACGCTACATGTGCATTTTATACAACAAAATTTAGTCTTAACGCTACATGTGCATTTTATACAACTATTTTTATATGACTTTTACATAATTCATGTAATTTAACCTTTTAAGTTATTTATACTAAGCACTGATAATCTCCCCTTGAATGATCTGCTGTTGATGGATTATTGACTCAGAAATTAAGAAACAAATAAGTCCAATGAATAAGAATGAATCATTCGGGTGGGGTTTTGAGAATTGGATGGACTGATTCACTGAAAAGATTTGACTCAAAAGAATGATTCATTCACAGATTGTCCAATGAATAAGAATGAATCATTCGGGTGGGGTTTTGAGAATTGGATAATATTTTTTGATAACATGTTATAATTTTATTTTGTTATTAACATGGAAATATTTTATTTTGTTTGTTTCAAATGACTGTGTATTGTTTGTTTTGTGTATACTACTTTATGAATTAACATGGAAAAATTTTAGCTTGTTTCTCACCCATTGGTATAATAGCAAAGTCCACACCACAGCTATAGCAAAAATGACTGATATTATCACTTTCAGAAAAACTAACTTTTTCCATGAGAAATTTAATTTAGAGAGTTGATATTGTTGGAATCACTTTCAGAACTATACTTTCCAGAAAAGTGCATGTTATAAACTATTACCTGTTGTTTTGGAATAATATCTGCTATTGATTGATTACTAAAACCTTTAATCAGTATAATTTATTATAAGATTTATTGTAACAAAAAAAGTCCACATTAAAATATCTCGTTTTAGAAGAAAGAATCATTCAGGTTTGGGGCATTTTGACTCTGTTCCCAACTGGATGGTTTTCCTGATTCACTGAATTAAGGTCCTTCCCGACTCCTTAAAATTTGTTCCAATGTTCCCCTTTAGTTTCATTTCACAGACTTTTTAGCCTTGTGTTGTTTCCTGTTTGGGTGACCGGTATTGAACGTCGATCCCCGTGTCCTACTGTACGTGCGATTTTTTTTGGTGTGAATTCTGGAATCTCCTTCATCTCCTCGCTCCTTCCTAGTAGGCATACCGTGACAGGCATGAGGTAATTTAGGTGTGAGTAAATTATGACAATATTTAAATTTTTTGGTGAACTATCCCTATAACCTTTCAGTCAAGAGCAGACATTAACTGGGAGCAATACCTCAGGGGGGAAATATAATGACACACATAAACTAGTTGAGAGGAAATATTCCACAATATGAAACCAAAATGAGATTCAGAATCAGATGTTTTGTTAAGAGAGTAAAAAGGTGAAAGGAAAATCAGTGTCATTGTTTCTCACATCCTGCTCTTCGACAGCAGGTGAGCTCATCTATAACACATTAACATATCAACATATCTCCCCCATACTGAAACCTCTGACATGGGACCTTAGTTAGAGGAGATGAAATTAAGTGAAATAAAAATCATATTAAAAATTATCATCGCCTAACAGCCATTAGTCTAAAGTGTGCTGTCACCATTTGATGGATTTCTCACTTATTTCAATGAATGTTCTAACGACATTGATAAAATCACTGCAAACCAAATACAGTTAACCCACTCATGGAGGGCCACACATTGTGTCAACACCATAGAGAGGAGCCCTGCTAAAGGAAACACAGATCATTTTTTGTCTTCGAAAACCTGACTAAATTAACTGTTCATCCCTTTAGTGCCATCAGAGACAAGGAAATTCAAAAAAATATATAAATGCTTAGAATGTGTAAACAGTCGTCTTAGGGTGACATTTACCTTTGCATGTCAAATTTTGTGGGTGAAATGCAGTCATCTCAATAGAAATTTGTGCAATCTGGAATTTCACTAAACCTTTCCCCACACAGATTTTGTATCAGATTCATGTTCATTAAACTCTGAACACAGACATTTGATGCATTTACCACTACAAAGCTGATTCATTTGAAAGTGGCCCCTAAGTAAGCAGTGATTCAAGCATCGCTACACTATTGATAGTGGACAATGGACCTTCTCTGCTCGCAAAATATTGCATAAGTTTCGCTAACATGACCGTGCCTTCGCTGTTCGTTAAACTACCCTTTGCTCTCCGCACAGGAGTGTAATGTGCTGGTAGGTCTGAATTTTTCCTCAGTCTTCACTGACCACTTCACTATTTCATCTACCTCTGACTATTTTTCTACTTTGGGGAAAACACTTTCTATCACTGTCAGATAGAGCAGAGATAAAAACTCTCCAGCCCTGGATTAGCTGTCCACTTGCCTCCCTGCAGTCTCAGAACAATAAAACACAAGAGTACACTTCCCTACATGGGTACTCCACATTTACTTAGGGCAGCTGAGATATGGCCACTCCTGGCCAATGTGTTTTGGATCTTTAAGCGAGAATCACGAAAGCATTTGAGAGCCTGTTTTGAATATGGCTCGTTTTGATGAATCAGCTAATTGTTTTCGAACTTGTGGGTGCTCATTTAGAAAGAAATTTGGGGTGTGGGGCGGGGGTAGAATCCTCAAAGAAATCTTCACATTACATTCGTAGTTCTCGTTTGTGGATTTCATATTTTCTCGCTGCAACAGAGATGATCTGATTGTGTGAAAAAACAGACATATAAATCTTTCAATCTGTTTAATTAAGACAGCTTAGCAGTGGCACTGGGTTACTGAGTATTTAAGCTAATTACAGTATTAATTAAATGACGTAATTGCCTTTCAAAACAATGACTCTGATAGCTAAGGTAAGGTAAAGGGTTAATTTACTATGGAACCAAGCATGCATTATTTATGCACCCTGATGAATAATACATTTAAGAAGTAGGCTTATAAATTTCCCAACACAAAGCTAAAGCAAAGCAGAGAGCCCAGGCCGAGGCTGATTTAAATATATGTCTCAGATGAATATTGCTTGAGTTATGGTTGTGGCAGAGTTGGAGGCCCTCATTTCATTTCTGTAGCTGTGTAAAAAGCACAGGAGAATTGAAACATTTCTCCAAGTACAAATGACCTCTTAATATCAGCCATAGGATTAAAGGGGGGAAGAAGAATGTTTCAAATGGGTCCATACTGTTTTAATGAAAAAGTCGCTTATGGATGGATTATATTGTTAACTATGCTGTATTAGGGCTATAAAATGTAAAATTATAATAATAATAATAAAATTAAAATAAATACTGCAGGTTACACGATTACGCCAGTAGGTGGCAACAAGTGACTGTCCTTTATGAGTGAATCCTTGACTCATTCATGAAACTGATTCATTCAAAACACTAATTGATTCATGAATGAAGTGACTGTCTTTTTGAGTTGAAACATTAACTCAAATGAATCTACTTAAGCAAGGATTTTAGTCAGGAATGCTACTACATACGTTGCTCAGCGGCGCACAACAGTTAATTCTGTTGTGGCTTGTAATTGTTTTCACAAAAGTGCAATATGTCTAAAAGTAAGTTTATTTAATATTATTTTGATGTTTCTCATAATATTGTGATTACCTGCAGTTATATCCACCTTATTATCGTGCAACATGGAAGTAAAGTATTTTCTGTGAATGTGAAAGACTTTAGATTCATTAATTCGTTGTAGGTAAGTTGCAGTAAGCAGTAAAACTATTTGCGCTACAAACCAGTGTGTTTGATTAACTTGCGCTAATAAATTCAAATGAAAACAAAAATACCAGTTTGCAATATCAAGTAGCATAACAGATTGCTTTTGTAGCTAAACTAACTGGAAGCCCCGGAGTAAACACCGGAACCCTCGTTTCCATTCAAGTTAAAATGGCTGAACCCACTCTTACATTAATAAGGTGGATATGATATCTAGTGAGGTCATAATATATTGTTATGACATAATTTATAGTGATGTCGTTTCCTCAAAATGAGCAAAAGGTTAGTTCAACTCAACACTATTGTTTTTACCTCTGGAATTAACACAAACCAGAAACCTATCATTTTAAATTGTAAAATAGGCTGACTTGGTTGGGGAGAAAAAAACAAACATATAAAAGAAATTAAAGAGCTGGTTCAGGTCATGTTTACTCTCAGCTCTTGAAAATAATAGCTTGTTTACACATAGGGTTGTATTTATTTATTTATTTAATTATTTATTTTTATTGCTGTGCATATTTCTGTACCGAGCAGTCAATCTTGTCTGGCAGTGCAAAGAAAAAAAATAAGCTGCATATTGATGATCAGTTGGGGAGCTGTAGCTCTTCAAAGCATTTGTTTCATTAAGAGTGAATGCTATTATACTGTACATCAAACTGAGCATGTTTTATGACTGAATTAACAATGGGGGGGGGAGCATAAATAATAATCCTCTCTGGAAGTGTGTGCATGAATATCCGAGAGGTGAAATGTAAAGAAGGACAGTAAAATAATGGATATGTTTGGCATCCAAGAAAGAAAAAAAAAGAGGAGAAATGTTCTAAAAATTCTTGTAATCATCAGCCTTTTCATTAAAGCCCTACTGTGATTTGTGTTTTTAAAAAATGACATGGCAAAAGGCAGCCGTGAGGTGCCATTGCCACCCAGGCACCCATGTGATGGCACAACACTTTAATTTCCCCCAGTCCAGACATCAGAAGGGGAGAAAAAAAAATTACATCTCAGTCTGACGAGTGACTAAAGGAGCTCGAAACGGTGCTGCAATAAATTACTCCGCCGTGAAATAAACCACACAAACAGACTGATGATAATAAATGTAAATTATTTCTCCGAAGAAATTTTCCCCTGTTCATGAGTAATACCAACCATCAGGAAGGAGTCTTCCTTAACATTAATTACAGAAAATGACAAGTGAGCTGACAAGTAGGAAGGCTCATTATCTGCGAACATATTCACAACTTCGCAATTTGCCGCGAAGATGGACTCCAGCTAAATTAATCTCTTTTCTTTGCATGAGCCCCTTCTAATTTTCATGTTATTAACAGGTTTGCAGTATCACTCAGTGCTTGTCAGCCTAATCAGGTTTTTTTTTTTCCTCTTCGTCTTCCTCCACCAATGTTTGAGGGAAAGTGCGGTGTCGCTTTGAAAAGGATCAGGTCCCTTAATGTGTTCTCCATCACGTGTCCCCCACTCCACGAGGATGCTTTTAATAAGGTTCCTTAATCATTCCTCTTTTTGCTCAACTTTTGGCCTGGTTGGTGTCCATTATCACTGGCTTTTGTACCAGGTAGAGTCATTAAGGGGAAGGGAAGGTTTATCAAGCGAACGTAGGGGGCTTCGCTTTACTATAATGGAGGGATGGGCATGCTGGCATGAGGGAAATCTTATTTTAGCCACCATGCTAAGTGTCTTGACTCCTGAGTTACACTGAAATGATGGAGCGTGAGGGTGATGTTGAAAACCTTTTTGTGTGTGATTAAACTTAACGAGGCTGAAAGAGAAATCCATTTTGAAAAAAATAAATAAAAAATACCGAATCATGTAGGGGTGGCAAATTTATTGTTCTGATTGGTATCACTTTTCTTATCATCATTTAGTTATTTGTACAAACAAGCGTGCAATCTTCATAGTCTCATAACAGTTTTACTGAAGTTTAACATAGTCATTTACATGTTATTAAAAGGAGCAAGTCTCTGCACATACAAAAATATCCACTGATTTCTGCAGAATGTCATGACCTGTCATCTCTTGCGTGTTTGTTTATCAAATATTTTGATAATGCTTTTAGAGCCTACTCTTAAGGCCCATTCACACCAAGAATGATAACTATAAAGATAACTATATTTGCGTCCACACCAGCGGACGATATCGTCTGTCTGTTCTAAGCGCAAGCTCCTCTGCCGCTTTACATTCTCAAGCTTGTGATAGCAGGATTGATTCTGATTGGCTGCCAGTGTTTTTATTGTTCAACAGATGGAAAAAAAATGTTCTGAAAGTGATTCCAAATATAGTTTTATATTGTGATTCCTTTATCGTTATAGCTGTGGTGTGGACGCTGCTATTCTTTGATATTAAGAACAATTTTTAGAACTATATCTTAGTTAGAGATAGTTGATGACATCACTGGATATTAAGTGTCCCCAACTAAGCAAACCAGAGGTGACAGCGGCAAGGAACCAAAACTCCATCGGTGACAGAATGGAGAAAAAAACCTTGGGAAAAACCAGGCTCAGTTGGGGGGGCAGTTCTCCTCTGGCCAGACGAAACCAGAAGTTCAATTCCAGGCTGCAGCAAAGTTACATTGTGCAGAGGACTCATCTGGTTCCTGTGGTCTTGTCCCGCTGCCCGTCTAGGAGACAAGGTCTTCACTGGGGATCATAGGCAATGCGACAAAGTTGAACAGAATTCATCTTCATGCAAATGTCCATCAACACCTTTTGGCACCTTCCAATGGGAGTGCAGATATTAGCGCTCATGATACAGTTGGATACTGCAGTCAAGTAGGAATACCCACTAGCAACCAGTACAGTGACTTGGTGACCCCAGCAGAACACCCCTTTAGATCGTGGCCAACATTCTTAAGCAACAGGATGCCACCACTCTAAACTAAACAAACCCTACTTTAATCTGTTTGATGAAATAATGACGATGATTGATGAAACATATATTTTTAAAAAATATATATATATAAACAAATGTTTATAAGACAAACATAATAATGCATTTTGTTTAATTTCAAAATAACATAATAACAGATCATCCAAACCTATAATTCTCTTCTCAGTGTGGTCCAGTTTAAGGGAAGAAATACTGTATTTTACAGCTAATTTTATCATCATGTAAACAAAGGCAATAAACAAAAGTTCTGTATTAACTCATAAATTTATGAGCTATGAAACATTTATATCAAGATGTAGCGCATTCAATGACACATGACTGACTTCATCCACCTATAAGCGGATTCACTACCGACTCGGAAGCTGTCCATGTATCCATCTTCCCAGCCTTCCCATTTTCCAAAGCATCCCTATAACTCTTCCATCCTCTATTTGCTTGTGCTGGTCTCAGACAAATGCAATTTTGTGAGTTTTGTTTTGCTGGAATTAATAAATCACGGCGGAAGTATGAAATATCTGCACGTCTGAAGTGTAATCCGTGCATTTGCCTGTATATCAAGGCCCTGTTTAATTCACAGGTAGCCTCATGATAGCTGATGCAGAAATGCAATATGTCATGCAAAATTAGTTCAGAGAGAATAAGTTTCAGGAGGGAACGCACAGGAGAAAAAAAAAAAGAAAAAGATGACAAGAGGGAGGTGGTACCAGCCACAGAGGTTTTATCTGTGTCCCTCTTCCACCCTCCCCTTAATTACATTTCAAGCACTGTAGTGTCACGATAGCCCTGTGTAACCTTTGGAGGCTGTGCCTTTTAATTAATGCAAAGTATACATTTTCATATCTGTTTTTTTTTTCAGCACTCTCCCCATTTATTAATTTGCTGAACATAATAAAACAAAAGGAGGGAGGTAATGAGCATCTTTGCTGAGGAAGGCAGAACACAATGCAAGCCGGTCTGCCTTAAGAGAATGAAAACACAGAGTAGTAAACCATCTTAAAACACAACGTCTCACCAGGGACAGGGGATGAATTTGTACATCAAATAGCAAGACTGTAAACTTAACCCTCATAGTCTTTTTGGCCTTTCAGAGAATCCCAGACGATATTGAAAAATACACTTAAAATTGAAGTATTGATACTCTATAACTTTATCTTATGACACCAATATTATAAACCAAATTCTTTGATAAATGTGAAAGCATGCTTTGCCCTCCGTGAAAAAAGAAAAAATGAATCTAATTCATCTAATTACAACAATTATATAAACAAACTTCTTTGATAACTTATAAAGGTAATAAATATATGAATAAATATTAGTATTTTTATATGTACATCGTTGAGCTCTCTGGGACCCGACATTAAAAAATTTGAACAGTTGATCTAAACAGAACAAGAGGTTTATGTTGTGTATTTAAATGTTACATTTATATTTTCACTCAGAACTCCTTTTTTAATTAAAAAAGCTCTGTTGTAAATATAAATTAGGTTTTGTGTAATTTACAAATATTCTCTCACAGCTCTAAGCTTTGATTGATTCATAGTTTAAGTGTTGCCCATGAGCTCTGCGCTACCTTTCACTGGGATGCAGCTATAAAAAAGACATCTGTTGTTGAAGCATGGAGGAGCCCGATGAGACCGCACTTCCTTAATTAACCGGGCCTTCTCTAAAGCGCCATCAGAGAGATGAGTGATCTTTGTAAGACACCGGCGATATTTAATATCTGATTAAAATCATCCTCACGATAAGATTTTACAATGAGCCACTTAAGAGTACAGTAAATGTGAAACTCTTTAATGTGGATAATACTTTTTCATTTACCTAGATGTTGATTAATATGCTGTCATTGTTAACCTTGGCAAATGCCATGTGGTTTCTGCAAATTGTCTGCTCTTCTTTGCCCTTTGAAGTATTGAACTTTGCCATAAAAAAACTCTGCTCTCATCCAGCCTTATCTTGTTCAGTCTTTAAGCCCTATTGGATAGTTTAGATATTAGTAACAATATTATTCAAAATGTATATGAAAATAGCTCACATTAAAGCTAAAGTGGGTAATCTCTGTGCAAAGTTCAGTTTTCCCAAAATACAAGCCTTGTGAAACAGATTGGCCTTTTCTAAATTCATATTAAATACTAAATTAGGAATAGTTTTTTGTTGTTGTTGTTGTTGTTTGTTTGCTTGTTTGTTTGTTTGTTTTTTGTAAGAAATTGATTCTTTCAAGTAAATTCTGTTCTTCTTAGAGATACAAATGCACAACTGATAATGATAAAAAAATGTTTCTTGTGCACCAAATCAGCCAATTTTAATGATTTCTGAAGGATCATGTGACACTGAAGACTGGAGTAATGGCTGCTGGAAAATGCAGGTTTACCATCCCATTAGTAAATTATACTTTAAAATATATTAAAATATAAATTTTTTTTAATAATATTTCACAATATTAATGTTTTACTGTATTTTGAACAAATAAATGTATCCTAAAAGAGCATAAGATACTTTCAAATAAAAAAATTATAATAATAACTACTCATTCAAATGCATGCTTAATGTATTACAAATAATAAGTTATAAGAAGTACAATGCTATGTGTGTTGCACATACTGTTGTATAACACACAGGCACTATATTAAAACAGTGTTATCTATGAGGGCCCATCAGTTTTAAATGCCAGAGGAAGTAGACTGGGTTGGTTCCTGTAAAGTGTTGCAGTGAGCTGGCATGTCCACAGGAACACAGACACATCTGCTGCTGCACAGAATGTCAGACAGAGATGAACGGGCTGGTTGGTTTGTTACAGGTGAAAGGTCACAAGTACCAAGAATCAAGCTAAGAAAACGTACAGAATGGAATATCATGACATTAGTCAGTAACTCCATATCATATCAGAAAAAAATCTATACATTTTCAAAATGGTGATGCCAAGGACCCCTTAATATGCAGCCTTCTTACAACTTTCAAATATGTAAAGGAAGCTGTGTGTAAAAAGATGTGTGCAAAAAAAGGCAAATGTAAATGTGATATTATAAATACAGCCATGTCAAATTTAATGCATTTTAACTATGGTAGTAAAATGTTTACACTATTTTACTCATCTCATCTTAAAAATAAAGGTTCCAAACGGAGGTTTTAACAGAAATGCAATAGAAGAAGCTTTTTGCATTACCCAAAGAAAGCATTTTTTTCTTAATGTGAAGAAACTTTTAATAATAATAATAATAATAATAATAATAATAATAATAATAATAATAATAATAATAATAAAATCCATTATAAAGAACATTTTGTGCAATTAATGGATGTTAAATTTTTATCATGGAACCACAGACTCCTATAATGAACCTTTATTTTTATGAGTTTAGTGGCCAGATTGAAAACCCCTGCGTTAAAGTACACATAGATGCTACAATTCCAGATGTGTAAACACAAACACTTACAGTACCTATGAATTCAAGTCTACATCAGTCGACTGCAATCCGAAAATTGTGATTGTACTTCACTTTGAGGTGATTATAAAATACATAAACTGATTCTCTTTAAATGTGATGTTATTGTCAAGCATTTCAGCTTTTGTGACACAATGAGCAAGAAATCTTGTTTTTCAAGATATTTATTTTTAGTTATAAGTGATGGTAAATCTGTGCAGCTTTCTGCAAATACAATATACGGTTGACACAAACGAGCTGTGGCAGCTGCTACAAGGGTTTTTTAATTGAATGATTATTGTATTAAATAGTTGTTTTTAATGGAGCGTGTTCTTCCCCAATTACTTCCACTTAAAGGACCTGAACCCTTGGCAGGTCCACTAAACCGCAGACCCAGAACCACAGTGAGTGTGTGCACGCAAATGTAGGGGGGCCACAGCTGTCCCCCTGAGCCACAAACCCTTGAATGCCCAAGAGTGTGGGGGGACATGTGTCTTGCTGAGAAAACCGTGTGTGTGTGTGTGTGTGTGTGTAAAACTCGTTCATGTATGTGAGAGGAAAACATGCGAGGACAGCCCTTACAGATGCAGTCTACAGTTATCGCTCCTAATCCTTGACACCCAGCATCTGCTCCTTATCTCAATGGCTCATCCCTAATTGAATGAATAACCCTTCATTGCGCTCTGATCAGATAAGGGAATGGCTATGATGAGATGGTTATCATCATCTTAAACTCATGGAGAGAAACTGGGCCGAGGATAAAACCATGATTAACATCCCATAATGATGTGTGCTTTTGACTGGAGTTCTTGGTTTGATCTTATTCTAGTAAGTATATACTGTAGTCCATGCGTCTCTGAATTAAAGTGCCCTATGTTGTGCTAATGTATTGGACATCTCTCTTTTTGAAGTCAAATGAGAGATTTTTAAGAGATTCCTCTAGCATTTTTTTTTTTCAGCAACTGTAATGTGTCAGAGTCAAGCAGCAGCGTCATGAGCCTTTTTAAAGGGTAACCATTGACATTCTTGACTCACTTGGTGCCTTAGGTTAGATATAAGTTATGAGATACATACAGTACACACACACACATACATACATACATACATACATACATACATACATACATGCAGACATACATATAAGTATGTTGTACACTTTTCATTTAATATACATGGAAACCTGGGTTCAAACGCCAACTTAATATATAAATATTTTAGAAAACCACTCAAAACTCCAACTTGACACCTATGGACTACTTTTTGTTGTTGTATAGAAATAGAAGAACATTTTATATATACAGTATATATATATATATATATATATATATATAATATGTATACACACAAAATATATATACACAGAATGGTCTATTTCTTATGATATTTTCTTTCTCCTGTAATTAACAAAAATAAAGAAATATGCAGTAAAACATGTAATATGAAGATATTTATTTGAAAAAGCAATGAGAATTTTTTGCCCAATTTTGTTGTGACAGAAAGACAGAATAAACAGAAATAAAAGATAAAAACTTGCAATTCTGAAAAATAAATGAATTAAATCAGAACTCAGAATTCTGACTTTTTCCCCTCGCATTTCCAAGTTTAAATCACACAAATCCAAGTTAACATTTTGCAGTTATGATGTTTTTTTTTTTTTTTTTTTTTATGTATGTGTTCCCATGATGTGGATGGATGGATGAATAGATTTTCATTGTGATGCAACAAAAACCAACAACTGATGCAATTTAATATTTAGTGCATTTGTTTGGGCAGTGTGAATGTCTCACTGTGTTAGGGTACTCCTCAGGGGACTAATACTTCTAAACATACTTGATAGACACCCAAGAGACTCTTCTCCATCCTTTCCCTCTCATCCACTCATTCTAAACCATGGAACACTTATGCATAATGCCTCAAGAGCACAGCAGGTCCCCAGCACAGGTAGCCCATCTGCATGTGAGCGCACGGTTGAGGAGAGATCCCCTGCGCGAAATTAAATTCTCCAGTTGGATGGCTGGGCCGTCCTCATCCTCACCCCCCGCTCTGCTCTGCCGAGCCGTCCCTTCATTATTCCCGCCGCCCGTAACTGAGTGAGTGCTTCACTCTGTACCCATCTTGTCTGTTTAATGCCAGCTCAGCTGCTTCAGGGTAGACGGCGAGCTTGTCTGTCTCCAGTGGAACACACTGTATTACCGTTCCTTCACTTCATTTATTCTTCTTTCACACTACACACACAGAATGTTGTGCCACTCCTTCCATTCCCCAGATACATACAGCTGTTTCATTTGCAAGTTTTATGAGTTGTGGTCATTGGTTGTTGTTGTTTTACTGTATTATGGCTTATTGCCCTGCAAACTTTACTTCACTGGATATTCAGCTGTTGTCATACTTCATCTTAAGTGAGATAAATTACAGTTGTATATACTACATATATATATGTATATACGGGGTGCACATGGTCTGCAGGTCCAAAATAAGAAATGCGATAATCTTTAAAATAAAAAACCTTTATTAGCTAAATGACTAAATGTAAATGTAAATCCAGGCTACCCACTAACGTTTTCAAAGCACAATGCAAAATTGTGACATTTCATTAACTGACGCTCTACAATCGGCAGTGCTAAACCCGGAAACAGATGCGCATATACTTACTTGCTGGCAACCTGCCAAAATAAAAGCCGAAAATGAAAAATGTAAATAATTCAAATTATAAATAATAATTAAGGTTAAAAAAAAAGGTTCAGAAAAGAATCTCTGAATTAATAGCTATGTTGTTTATAGGTTTTAATGTCCAAATTTACTTATGAATTAATTTAACATGATTGATTTTAGTTTTTTATTTTTAATTTATTTATATACAAATAATAAAGATTTTCAATATCAGTCATAGCATGAAAATAGTTATTGGCTTAAAATAATATAATAATAATAATAATAATAATTGTCAAAACTGATAATTACTATTATAATATAATTATCAAAACTGATCATTTTGTTGTCAGTGCTTGATGAGATTGCAGGGCAACCCAGTTAAATGAATGTTGTGCAGACATACCTCACCTACAGATCAGCAAACATTGTGTCAGAAACCTGCAAATCAGAATGCTGTTAAAGAGGGAAAGGAAATGATGCAAAGATGAAAAGGAAACATGATCAGGAGGTCACATCATTAAATAGCTTTAAGCTTCTATTGTTGTTTAATTGTATCTGTCACCTAATTCTTGAGTGTCATCCTCTTGCAAAAACTTCCTTTGTAAACATAAGCAGAGCTCCCAGGCTTTGAGATAAAGAAAATACAGACAGTCTGCCATTGTCGAAGCCATGGTTTACACTTGACCTCATGAGCATTTCGGCTACATTACTATTACACAGGAGCTTGGAGCCTGCCCTTTCTCTCTGCTCTTCCTGTTACCTGAGGCTTTGTGAAGTGTAAATAAGTAAATCCACTCTTTCTGTGAGGATGCAGATAATACCCTGTTTCTGAATAATCACACAGAAGGCTTGCTGTGTTGAGTCTCACTCAGTTACGGTTTCTGCAGGTGAAATCAAGCAAAAGGGCGCATGAGGGAGTCAGAGTAATGCTTTCAGTAGCTAGTGACCAGCAAACAGATGAGGAATGAGATGGTGGCAATGAGATGAATTATTTTGAACTTTTAGTTTTTTTTTTTTGTTGTTGTTGTTGTTTAGATTTTACAAGCAATTAGCCACTGAGAATATAAAAAGCTACTTTTGAAACAGGAGCATTGCAGAAGCATGATTTCTGCTTGAGACACACATGATTTAATATAGATGCATCACCCATACAGTATAAGAAATATGGGCCTGTTGGACCAGTTCAGTAGGTGGGTTTTTGGTTTCTTGGTTTTATAGTAAAACAAAAACATTTTATTCTAGCTTCATGCATTCTTTTTTTTAAACACTTTAATGTGGGTAGGTTTCATAAAAAAAAAAGAAAGAAAGAAAATTTTGAACAAAAAGCTGAAAAAAGACTATGAATTGGATTCAGAATGATAATCAAACCGTAGATGGAGTTGATCGACGCCCCAAAGCTTGACTGTAATTATTACCTCTTTATCGGTCAAGATTTTATTCCATAACGTTACAGTTTTGATGCTGTTTCATGTCAGATGATGGTGTTAGATTACATGTTAGTATCTGTTGTTTCTTTTTCTTCTTCACTTGTGTTTTCTTGGAAATTCTGTACAGAATACATGTACTAGCGCCCTCTACCATATAACAATGAAAACACGGATTCTAGGAGCACAAGTATAGTTCAAATATATTTAGACTTTTTGTAAGTATAAGTCAAGTATACTTAAATGTCATTTTAAGTATATTCTGAGAAGTAAGTAAAGCCCATTTCTGAGAAGTACATAAAAAGTAAACTAAAGCATACTTTCCTATTTTTAGTTTAAAAGAAGTATACTAATAGCACACTAAACTTCTTTTTCGTAAGGGATGGTTATTTTTTGTAAGGGATTATACTAAGTTCAAGTCCTCCTGTGAAGCATGTTTTAGTTTGGAACATGGTGTGCATTTAAATGATTGTGGTTGTAATAAAATTGAGTTGCTGAGCTTTTTCTCTTTATCTCTCTCTCTTAACTTCCTGACAAAGACAGGGAGCTTTTTCGTATTAACACAACATGTATTATTGTTGCTACAGAAGATGTTGGGAAACACAGTTTGGCCGCACAAGTCTGCCTTCTCATAAACCAGCTAAATCAGTAAATCAGCATATGCTTTCTGAAGGATCATGTGACACTGAAGACTGGCGTAATGGCTGCTTAAAATTCAGATTTTCCTTAACAGGAACAAATTACATTTTAAAACATATTAGGATTAAAACAACCGTTTTAAAATTGTAACCATATTTCATAATATTTACACTGTTTTTTATCAAATAAATGTTGTCTTGGTGAGCACAAGAGATTTCTTTCAAAAAAAAAAAAAATACAAAATAAAATAAAAATCTTACAGACCTCAAATTTTTGAACAGTATTGTATATATTTTCAGTTCTTCCACAGGAAGGACGCATAACGATATCTTGTTTTCAGAGGAATCACCGCATGTTTCATTTGCAACAGGAGAGACATTCAGGCTAATTGTCCATGTGTCGTGGTGAGACAGGCTCCCCAGGAGTGACAAACACACCTCTCCTGAGTTCCCTTAATTGCCGTCATAGATATGAGACATGAAGGAAGAAAATAGCTAAAAACACTAAGGAGATCAATAGGACACAATGCGCCATGCTTCCATATGTTTTGTTTAGGAAACATGCAAATCCTATTGTGCAAAATTCAGAATAAATTGAACCAGCCCCTCATCCCACCACCAAAAGAGAGAAAAAAAAAGAAAAAAAAAAAGATAGAAGCCACAAAAAAATGAGCATTCGTAGGTCGTTAAACACCTCACACCCTCTGTGTAACCAAAAAGCTATTGATAGCAATGGAACAAAATGCTTTTCAATGTGACAATTGATTGCTTTTTGAGGGAGCTGCTGGTTGATTTCATAATTGGTATAATTTTTCACAAGTACATGAATGTCATGCGGCAGAAAGCCTCAGAATCTCGTTCCTAATGCAGTGCCCTTTAGTTCAACCTAAAGATCAATAATGTATTAAAACCAAGTGCGTATTAAAATAATAAAGGAGTATTTCCAGGCTTCAGACAAGAAAAATATGGAAGAGAAATGAATTAACAAAAAGCCTGAGATGGAAGTCAAGCTCTGCACACTGAGGAAAAGAAAGAAATAGTGAACATTTCGTTTAAAATCAGCACAGTAAAGCTACAGAAATTATTGGGATGGCAAACCAGAAAATGGAACAGATTAGGGTGATTTTTGGAAGTAAATTCTTTTTTTTGTTTGTTTGTTTCTTTTTTTTCTGAATAAGTGTTAGCATTTTCTTGCTAACACTTAGCCTTGCCTGCTAAATAACATTGTGTTTGAGGGATTTTGGTGAGGCAGCTTTGTTGTATTCCACAATATTGTAATGGGCCTGATAGGCAGTAACTAGAGAATAAAACTCAAGAATCACAAAGAAAATAGTCTGTAGCTAAGCATTTTGATGACAGTGTTGTGATGGTTTTGTTGCAAGGCTACTTCATGCTCCATACCTCTTGACAGGCAACTGTATGTGACAGAGAATCTGAGGCAGCGAAAAGCAAACCTGTGACTAAGTACCTGTGTGACATCCTGTTGTTTCAACTCAAGGCAATAAGCGCACTTGACGCAGACATGACATGCTAACATCAGCCAACATCAGGACGAATCATCACACTGGACTCTTGGCAAGTGGACAGGATTTAATGTTGCTACTGCAGCTGTTTGTGAAATACCCCCCACTCAAACCTCACCACCGACACTTTTCAATATCCCCTATCTCTCCCTATCCTGTTTTTTTCGGTATCCCAATGCTTTGATGTGCTCCTGTGTCTTTTCAACAGTCAGCTCTGCATTTGATCATAGTCTGATAACCTGACACATCTGATTCATTTTATTAAAGCGATACAATCCTTCTGAAAGGTCTTCAAAATCTCTCGACATCCAGCGTCAGTGAGGGAGAATGATACGCACAATGCTACGTTCTAAGTTAAGCATATAAAAAAAGAAAAGAAACATCCTGCCAAGTGCCTCACAAGTGAAATTAATTTGTAAAGTTTCTTCACACAGCCCTGAGACAGATGATTCCTTTTGAAAGTCATTATATTACTGTGCTGTCTGGAGATTTTGTCAAAGAGAAGAGAAAATAGCATGATTTTTTTATCTTTTCCTTTTCTTTCGTCTTTCTTGTAGACATGTGCCTTTTTCGTGTGTTTCACATGAAACGTAGCAAAAGTAAACAAATGATAGTGGTTTAGCTTGCAGCAGACAAAGACAAAATTTGTTACATTTGATTATGAAAAATGGGAGTTCATTTGAACTGCTCTTTATTATTTTTTAGTCATGCTGTGATATTTCCTCGTGTTCTGTAAATACATTAACCAAAAAGGCACTCGAGTGCTTTAAAGCAGCATTTAGCAAACTGTTCTGCATAATATGGAAGAATTCCTTCTAGTTTTGCTTTTATTTTATTTGCAATGTTTAATTTACAATAAAAATTGGCAGCTCTCATTGGCTTCATGATAATAACAATTATGATACTATTTTTGAAATGTAAAAATGTATGTTTTAGTATTGTAGTATGTTTTAGTAATGTAGTATTGTTTTTTTGTGTGTATGTGGTGGTATTTTTACATTCAGTTTCTGTTAAAATTACAAATAAATAATTACATAAATACATAAAACTACAGTGCAGATCATCAGAGACATACATTTTGCATTCAGCCTTTTTCTGAATCAGCGTTTCCATTGTTCAGTGTTTTAAATGTAATTCCCAAACTGCACGTGATATCATACATATTTGATCACTTTCATAACAACCAGCGTTAATTCCAAACTGTTTCAACCATGACCTAAAATGCTCCTCCACATAACTGCTAATATATAAAATTGTATCTGCAGATTAATAGCCCCAGAACTGACACAAACACAGGGACTTACTAAGCGTATTTTGGCTTCTGCTCTTTCATGGCTGCCAGATCATGAATATATATAGCATTATCAAGATCGGCTGGCATTTGGAGCAAATGCGTTTAACTCTACCTCTCCTGGCATGCATACTGCTGTTCCAAAACACCAGAGGAAAGGGTTTTGGACACAGAGTGGTGTGTATCTTTAAGCTTTAGGGTAGACATGTGTGCAAAAACAGGCAAAATGTCAACCCAGAGGTCATGGAGAAAAATCTCTGTTTCTGTCTCTCTCTCTCCTTCTATTTCTGTGGCACGTGACTTGATG
Organism: Cyprinus carpio; assembly: GCF_018340385.1. NCBI lineage: Eukaryota > Metazoa > Chordata > Actinopteri > Cypriniformes > Cyprinidae > Cyprinus > Cyprinus carpio. Next base: position 16,129,412 of record NC_056579.1, on the reverse strand, counting down.
GAAGCCAGTGTGATAGCATAGGCTTGACCAGTTGGGTGCTGTCTTCATACTCATTACCAGATGCAAATGAAAAGGGTATACATGTTTAATATTTAGTGGCAGCAGAAATGTCAGGGCCGGCACGAGATGGAATTAAACAGCACTGTCAGCGCAAGTGAACCCTCTTTCTCAGCTACTTCATATTGAGTTACTGTCACAATTTATTTCACAGGCAAAGCTCATGCACATGCAAAAAATGCCCTGTGATGCTTTAAGGAAGTGAGGAAATGCGGTATGTAAAGTGTGTGTGTTGGAATCTCTTTTTTTAAAGAAAGCTTCAATATAAGTAGTCCCTCTGCTCAATGAAGCTTAACAAATGTGTCATCTTTTTCACACCAACAATAACCGGGCAATTGCACAAGCACAAGTGTTGTTATTTAAGTCCAGTGGTTTTCGCACAATGACCAATCCCACCGCACTGGTAATTTCCCAGGGTGTCCAATAAAAAGCAGGATATCCGAAATAACTTTAAATGTGATTATATTCAAAGAAACAGCACCATCTCACCCCTCCGTGAAAATCTCACCGTGATTTTTCAATGTCTACCCAACAGTGGTACTTCTTAACCCTTGGTCCTGAGAAAAAGGTTCATGCAAGAAGGCTTTGTGTGAGGAAAGCCTCCACAAGTGCTTTTTTTAATCAGCTAGACTGGAACCTATAGGGAGTTAATTAAAGCACTGCACTGGAGAGCATTAGTTAGGCAGGCAGTATCTTCACACCAGAACACATCTCTCCCTGATGTTTTTATCTGTGCCAGTAGGGTCGCTGAGATTATAATATTATAACATTATCTATTCAAATTGTGTGCCTGCTTTTTTGACACCTCAGCCCTGTTATTTACACACAAGGTCTTTGCTGTATAAATATTCAGCTGGGCTTATTCACTGAATTGTGGACTGTTTCAGGCAAATTTATTCAGTGCTTCAGCTTTGATGAGTGTTTGGACTGGCAGTAGATGTTTTGGTTGAAAATACAATGATTGTTGGATAGGTCTATGCAGGATTAATGAACAAGAGGGATTCTGTCCAAAACTGAATTGAGAATGTCTTTTAAAAATTCCTCAATTCCTAATTTTAAAATTAAATAAGTGCGAAGGTAGGAAGGACATAGAATTTGCAATTCAAATGTGAATGTAAGAAAGCTAAATAATAATAATAATAATAATTTTATTAATATTTTTTTAGTAAATTAGATTTGCAGAGATTCATTAGACTTTATTTATTTATTTTTTTTGTAGATTTACAAAAAAATGTGCAAAAAAAAAAAATTGCATTTTTGAGAAGTTTGCATATTGTCAAAACAATCCCCGTTCGCATGAATCTACAAAAACAACTAAAATGCTGTATTATGCAAATACTGTATTATATGTGTAAAGAAACACTACGTGGCTGCACACATACTGTATACGCATGTATGCCTATAGAATAGTCACATAGTATATATGCGCATGACGTCACCGTTTCCATAAATTTGTGTTTTTGTATTTTACATATTGACATTAACAGTATCTTTTTCAAAAGAGAGCACTTTGAAACCCGTTTTGAAACGTTTGCGTTTTCAGGTCCCCAAAACACCTTTGTCATATAAATAAATTGCCAAAATGCATAAAAAGTTTTCTGTTTTCCATATACATAAACTTAGTCCAGTTTAACTTACTCGAAAATTGAAAGACAATTCTTTCAGAATTTTTAACTTTCAGTTCAGAACTTTGCCCAACCTTGGCAGCTGATCAAGTGCATTCTTTAGGTATACAAGTATTGCATTGACTTTTGAGCTGTATGTTCTTTGACCTATAAGGCCTGGGACACACTAGACGATTTTCAAATCTTAACCAATTTTAAATCCATGGGAGACAACAGACAGTTTCAACCGAAGACCTTAACACTTCAGTATATCAGAATTCACAGTAGATCATTGAAGTATTGTTTGCATACTGTATGATGCATTTACAAACCTTTAGTTTTCTCACTCCTAATTCAAAGTGCAATATTCCAAATGACTATTGAGAAATGTGAAAAGTTACCGCATGGAGGAAACAAGCAGCTCACTTCAGCCCGAGATGAAGAGGAAGGGAGAGGGGAGAGAGAGAGGCATTTTATTATTCCAAGGTGAAAGCTTTAAAACAGCATTCTAAATGTTACCCTGCTGTTCAAGATCATGAAAACCTTTAATTTCATGCAAATGAACAGCAAGGAGCATGAAGCTTAATGTAAACGATTGCTCCTTTTGTACTAGTGTAGGTGCTGGGGGCGTGAGATCATAGAGTAAGAGACTGAATAAGAGAGTGGGAGAGAGAAAGAGAGAGACACGGAGAGAGTGAGACGCAGGCCAGGAATAAAATTCCCAAGGATTCTTTAATTGCTGTCTGAAATTATGTAAATCCCTGCAGAAGGCTGTGTGCAATTATCCTGCTCCTTTGGCTGCCAGCTTCACTAATGTCTAACAAAATATCTGAGCTTGACATTTAGACATGCTAATGCAAATGAGAATTAATTTTTCCTCCAAGACAAAGGGCAATCCAAAGATCACATCATTTTGATAAAATAAAGGTCCAAAACTGGGTTTTCTATTACAGACCTTGTACAGAAGGTGAAGCGAAGCAGACTTATGAATTTGGAAATACTGTAAAGTGTTATTCGGGTATTATATCAAACATTAAAGGTTAATGTGTTTAAAATAATAATAATAAAAAAAAGGTTAGGGTTATGTCCCTTTTAATCCTTAAACTGCCGGTGAAGGTTATGCATTTTGACAACAGAGGACACCTGAGTGAGTTTGTCTTTAAAAAGTGATTCACACTGTAAAGCACCTTTTGCTCGTACCCTGCGAATTGCGGTTGCTATGTGTTTTCGGAGGGCTTCCTCTCCATTAATCTCTTTGGGTTACAGAGATGGATGCTCGTGCAGGTGTAGGGGCCCGGTTGTGCTCCCTAGTGAGCAGCTCAGTGCATGTGTCCCCACTGTGGGGGCCACACCTCCCATCTTAACCAGGCCAAGCAGGAGCACCATCCGTCTCTACCTGCACTTTTCCACTTGGCCCTGGGGACCTGCAGCGGACTAGGGAGGGAAACAGGGAGAATCAGCACCCTCAAAAGAAGAGCTTAGATCTTGGTATGCTAAGTATGTTAAACAGTATGCGTAAAGGAAGGGATGGGAATTCTAACCTTATTTTGTTTTACATTATAAAACAAGGACGCATACAAAAACCAAACATTTAGGGGAGACTGAAATATTTCTAGACACTCAATGTGATGCCTTGGCCGTTCAGCTGCTTAATGCTTAACACATTAAATTTAAACGTATCCTATTTATATAGCCAAGGCAAAATTTCTCATTTTCATTTAGTTTAACTTGATACTTGTTGTACTAGATAGATAGATTAAAATGAATGAAAAATTAATTTAAACAATATAGACATATTTTAAAAAAGTAATTAAAATGACACAAATAAAAATAACTAAAACTTTAACTAAAATGAAAACAGAAAAAATATTTTTAAAAATAAAGTCCATATATTATAAAAATATTATTGTCTATTAAATAATAATAATAATAATAATAATAATAATAATTAATTTTGTGGTGTTCCTATAGCGATTATATATATATATATATATGATATATATATATATATATTATATATATGGATTTTTTAATTTTGTGGTGTTCCTATAGCTATATATGACATTTATGGAGAGATAAACAGCCCTTCTGAAATGTCCCCCATCACGCCTGGACTTTACAGCTCCTCACTGTGCTGTAGTGCAGCACAGAACATGAACGAAGAGAGAGTTTAGTTGTAGGGGTAATGCAGGGCCATAATGGGGCAATCAATCATCATTTTTGGGAGGAGGTAGAGGCAGGGTTATACTCAATAATGTCAGAGCACCTTTCCTCTACACTCTCTGTGTTCATCTGGAGAGTAAGCAGCAAATAGGCCACACTGTCCCTCTCTCTGACTGCTGAAGTACTCACACCTTGACACTCACTGAACAGGGGGTATCCCATGAGATACCTGTATGAAGATGACTTCTGTGCACACAACCACAGAATGGATATGACACAGTTTAAAAGAATGGTGATCACACTGGAATAATAATTGAGTGTATTTATTGAAGTTGGCATGAAATGTAAATGCAGCCTGTCTATTTTCTAAATGCATGTTATAAATCTTATTCACTTATTCATATTGTGAACAATTCATCCATGCATTTTATTATTATAATGTTTTGACCTTTTAAACTTTAATCAAAATTATATTTAAATGTTTTCAATTTATATTGTCTTATTTTGTAATTATATTTATATAATTTATTATTTGTTTATATTTGTTAAATTTTTAGTGTATGTGAAAGATTTTGTTATGGTTGTGTATGTTGGTCTTGTTGTGTGTACATCATATTTCATAACATAACACGGTTATCATTCATTCATTCATTCATTCATTCATTTTTCCAAAAATTTGACTATATATTTTCATTGCTATAATAAATCACAGCATAAAAGATACAATAAAAACATAACCCCATAAAGCATCAAATATCATGACTTACAAAAGCTCACTTCGTTGTAGTAATGTGTGCAGCAGAGTACCGCCCACTCATAAGAGTCTCCACTCATCCTGTCATTTTTTATCCTTCTGTGAGCAATTTTCTCAAAGGTCAAGAAAGGCTCTGTGACAGCACGCAGGCCTGTCCCTTCCTTCCCCAGCAGCTCGACCATTGGTCCTGCTCTCTGTTAGATCACACACTCCGCTCACTGCTTGTGTGTCATCTGCCCTGCCTCCAGGGAGACTTCACTTAACAAGGCCATAAAAGCACGACTCACAGCATTAGATGATTGTGCTTGCGCAGGGTATTGTGTCCAGGCTACTTTCTGTCAAAGCATGACATCCTCGCTTTTGACGTTTTGGCTCCGTATGCCAAAATGTGAGTAGCGGAATTATATGTATGGGTGTTACAGGAAGTGAGGGACGGCGAGAGGGAGAGCATGAGTGAGACTGAGTTTATGTTTTGCTGAATTTCTCCAATCAAGTGTCTTAAATCAAGTGTCTGAAGAATGGATTGCGAGTGTTGACCATGAGAGCTTATCTGAGTTGTCTGCTAGACAGAGCAACTGTAACGCAGTTTGACACAGCAAACAGACAGTCGAGAGACAGTGATGGAAGTGCTATGCAAGCGTACAGTAAAAAAAAAAAAAAAAAAACAGTCATATGACCTTTTTTTGTCATAATAATTTCAGTCAATAAAAATAAATAAATAAAACAATTCAAATTAAAAGCAGGAAAAATATCTATCTATCTATCTATCTATCTATCTATCTATCTATCTATCCGTCTATCTATCTGTCCGTCTGTCTGTCTGTCTTTCTGTCTGTCTATCTATCTATCTATCTATCTATGAAAATGAGAAAATACATCTTTACATATGTATTTTATTATTAATTGTAATTACTATACAATAAATGTGTATTTATTTATAACCTGTAAATAACACATACAATATATATATATATATATATTATATATATATATATAATATATATATGCATTTATATATATTACGATTTATCATTTGATAATAATAATAATAATAAACATAATATATAATATGTAATAATGTATACATATAATACAGTATATGTATATATATTATGTGTGTGTGTATATACATATATATACATATATATATATATATATATATATATATACTGTATATAAAACGCTAATTATTAGAATTTTTTATTCTATTGATAATTTTATTAACAATAAAATAATAATTATTATTATTATTGCCGTTGTTGTTTTTACTCTTGCTGTTGTTGTTTGTTTTTTACCTTTGTGTTAAGCAATATGTTGTGGTTGCCAGTTCCCTGGACTGCACTTCCTCTCTAGCTCGCGTTGGTTAGAAATCAGCCAGACTGCAGGTGCCTGTGGTGACATTCCCTCATTCCCTGCCCTGACCTCCAGTATTTCCCCACACACACAGCTTCCTCTCCGGCCATCATGCCCTGTTCTCTTCTAACTTGAGGCGACACATCATAATAACTGTAAGAGGCCTCTCCTGTCCTGTGTCAGGCCTGCACAGATTAGTTCCTCTCCACCAAACCCAGGTCATTTTCTATCCCCCTCCTGAATACATTTGGAGATCACACACAATTTCTTGGCTTAAGCTGTGGAGATTATCTAAACAGAGGCTTTTACCATTTCACTCAGGAGAGATGTGTTGTGGAAGAGTGATATTGTAGTTTTGGCTTGAAGTGTGCACAATTGTAATTGTGTGTAATTCACAATTTGCTAATTTCAAAGTTTGTTTACAGACTGTAAATATTTTATATTTAAATGTAATTTTTATGCATTACATAATTTATTTAAAATATATAAAATTAAATAGTCAATATACTTGTTTAATTAATAATGTATTTTTAAATAAATTATTATTATTATTATTATTATTATTATTATTATTATTATTATTATTATTATTATTATTATTATTATTAATTTCTCTCCATCCAGAATGGATGTGTTTTGGATTTGGCAGTTGTGACACTGGAAGTGTGAAACTAATTCAAAATGTTCTGATTTCGAAATAAATTAAATTTGTAAATAAATCAAATGTATAATTTGGAAATATGTGTTTTATTAAATGTCATATATTTTCCATAAATTAAATTTAAAATAAAATAAATATAAATTTCATTTCAATTAAATATATATTTTATTATTTAAATATAGTTAAACATAAACACACTGTTAAAATAACATTAAAATGGCTACAATATATTACAAAAGTAGCTTTGAGAATAATCCCTTTTCCTCAAAAAAAAAAAAAAAAAAAACACAAATGTGCAAAGATATGTTATCTGTTGTACATGACATACTGTATCTGTTCATGTTACATTATACATAGTGTCAGTCAACTTACCTCTGGGGAGAAACGTTCCATCTCTCAAGTCTTTGTCATCTTCCCCCTCCGTGCCTCTGCTATAGTTACCCCTCAGATTAATAATGAATATAGTTAATCAGCACCGAGAGAAACAGTATAATTAAGTCACAGCTGGCAGAGGTAAGGTGAGGTGGCATTCCATTGGGTCACCACTGTTGTACCATGTGACCATGCCCCACTTCCTCTATGAAACCAATTTTTCAATTTCCAATTAGCCAGGCATTTGCAAAGTAATAACATATAAACCATTTCTTAAATATTTATTTAAACGCTATGCATGTCACACAATGAAACTAGAAATATGGATGGCTCCGGAGGCTGTATTAACAAACCAGGTCAAATATCTTTCATTCTTTATTCATCAAAAAGGAACATTGAGTAATGTGAAAGGACAGCATGCATCATTTCTCGCTGGCTGCTAGATCATATTTCATAAAGAGTGTGTTTGAATTTTTATGTACAGTGTATGCAATATTCATGATAAACTGAATATGTAAATGCGTAACCTTTATTTATGAGCCTGCAGTGTTACTCTGCTTTAAAGTATCGCTTTGGATGATATAGACGCAAATGCTTATTTGGTGACTTCTAGTGTGATTAATGATTAGAAAAGCTTAATTAGTACATTAATGAAGTAATAACTGTACCATGTGTTTGCAGTGCTTTACGTGGATCTGTGGAGGTTAACATATGCCCATCCAAAAACATGTTTAACTCTTTTGACTGATTTTGCTCATCCCATGTGGCCGGGTTAGAATCTATGTTCACGTCAGGGGCTTTTTTGCCCCATCAGTAAAGGAATTTCCCCATTAAAATAATTTATATTTTCTGGCAAACACTGACAGATTTCTTTGCTCCTAAACCTTTTCCCCTCCTCCTTTAAACAGTCTGACTTCATGAAAATCTGCATGTTTATTTTGATGACTCAACGGGGATGCAGCACACATAAGCGAGTGTGTCTGAATCTTTTAGTCACCTATTTAATCCTAATGCTTCAGTCTCTTTCATTTCCTCAGCACGGCCCCAGAGAAATTATGAGACCCGGTTGCCCGTGCAGCCATTTTTTGTTATTGTTTAGAGAAGCGGTTAGCATGCAGAGGTGAATTCCAAACACAATTTTACATCCACTTATGGAAATCCATTGCTCCTTGAACATTTTCACGTACAAACCAATATATGCTCTCGTAAAGGTCTGAGACCTCAATTACATCAAAGGCAGTTTGTCCCACAGCATGTCTTGAGAGCCTCTCAGAGCTGTGTCAATGCTACCCCCTTGTGACCGGTTTAGTGCAGGAGCCATATACCAGTCTCCCAGTTGTTGTTGTTGTTTTTTTTTTTTTGTTTTTTTTTTGTATTCAGTTAAAATATACGATTATCTACAACTCCAAAAACTGTGCTTAATTCTGTTACATTTCTACAAATGTTGCCCCAAAAAATAATTTTGTAAAATAGATTTGTCTAAAAAAAAAGATCTAAACAAAGACACACCAAATGCCAAATGAGAGATAATTGTGTTATGCCAAAAGATCTAAACAAAATTTATATATATATTATATAATATATATATATATATATATATATATATATATACCTGTAAAAAACAACAGAATGGCAGCAGCTTCACGCACAGATCACTTTCATTAGGGTGCCGGGACGTCATGCAATGTGCTATGTTGACACACAGACAGGTATCTATGTCAGAAGCATGGGAGTGTGTTCTTTTCGGGCGGCACTTCCACCCGCTGTCCTACTCCACGCGAGTGGAAGGCACACAGTCTTTCATTGTGAGCAGTTGAAACGGTTGCATAATTAGACACACAGATATAATTCAGCGCCGCCGTGGAAGAGCTCACTTGTCAAGCCAGGCAGCTGGAAAAGCACGCCAACCTTCAGAAGTGCAGCTTGCCGAAGGCCCCCGCTTTTATTCCCTGCAGTTTTGTCTACCTTCAAAGTGCCCATCTCGGAATGAAAACTTAGCAGACTTTTCCCGTCTTGTGCCAACTGCGTTGCGGTGCCGGTGAATGCTTGACGCGCTCGGTGTGTTTCAACCTGCCGTGCGAGAGACAACAGTAATTGTGGCATATGAAAAGCGCAATTGATACTGCGTGTATAAAATGACATATAGCATATATTAATACATTTAACTATGTAGGGAACATGCAGGAGATCTTAATTTGTTATCCCCATCCTCATATATCAGGACAAACTTTACATTTAGAGCTCTGAAACAAAGTGGCCATAATTTACATTCCCATCCCCACCCCATGACACGCTGATAGGGGACGTCCAGTCATGGCCAAGCCGCTGTTCCTCTCTGACACTTCGGATGGGCCGGTGGCTCAGGATGTGTCAATCACAAAGGCGTGGCGCTGTCCAGCGTCTCCCATTGACTTTCTTTCAGCCCCGTCAGCAGGCCCAGACCATTTCATTAAGAGCGTGACCTGCAAGGGCCTCCTGTAATGGACAGCTTGATTTGTGTCGGGCTGACAGGTCTCAATACGCTGCTGACTTTTATCTACTCAAGTATGTATATTATATGTGGCTGTCACTCCTATAACCTGCCCCAGTTTCCTGTTCTCTCCCTCGGATTCACTTGTTCTGTGTTTTGGTCATCTCTTCCACTGTGATTCCATTACACTGAATTGACACATTTAAGATTTAAGTTTAAGAAAGTTGCGGGTCAAAATATGTCTGATATGTTGTAGGGATAAAAAACAGTGGAATTGTGTTGAAAGGGGGGACTTTGAAAGTTTTAAATTCTCCTGTTACTGTTTAGTGGCATCATTTATACAATACTCCAAATTAAAAGAACGATAACAGCTAATTAAAGTGTTTGAGTAATAATGAATGTTATGTTATTTACTTGCTTTATGTTGTTGCTCATTTTCTGTCTTCTGTGGAACACTAAAGGAGATGTTTAGCAGAATGTCCTGGCTGCTTTGCTGTATGTTGAAAATTAAAATTGAACAAGAGCTTTTGAGATTTACAAAAAAATGTTTGCATATACTCAACCATGGTTTCATGATTTCATATGACACAATGTGACTTAATATCTCGCAATTGCAATAGTATTTCTTCTTATTGACTTTAAATATCTTGTAATGTGACTTTCTCATTTTATAGTATGTCTTATAATTATGGTTAAAAAAAAATGCAAGAACCAATGATATTTGATGTCATTGACCGATTTTAGAATGTACACAAACAGAAATTTGATTTAAAAGTAAAAGAGAGGAAGATTTGGCATTTTTATCACATGAATGGTACTCTATGGCATTAGATGGTTTGAGTCATTTGCACTGCTTTTATGGATGCTTTTTTTTTTTTTTTTTTGTATGATTTTTTTTATTTGTAACAATGCTTGACAGCCCCAGTCTCCATTCACTTTCATTGTATTGAAAAAAAATAGCAGTAGGAACATTCTGTGAAATATCTCTTCTTGTGTTCTTTTTAAAAAAAATATTATTTATGATTTATTTATTTAATTTTCAAAACAACCACAAGACAGACAGAAAGTAATAAAACATACAAACATTAAAGGAAAAGGCGAAAAAAAAGAAAACAACAAAATTAGGTTAAAAAGTAAAAATAAAATAAAATAAAATAAAACAAAATAAAATAAAATAAAATAAATAGTTGTTACAAATGTGTGCTACTAACCTGACAATACAAGTGCACAATCGGGATAAATGGATAAATAATAGTACAGTGTAGATGGGATGGATAATTAATGGATGATTAAGACTGCATCCAGCTCTTTTTGTGTTCTATATGAATTTGAAACATCATGTGGCTAAGTAAATGATGACAGAATTTTTACTTTGAGTAATTCTTTAAATTACTTACCGCAACCTGCAATACAGCTCATATAGCAAAGTACACACTTTTAGATTTTGAATACACAAATGGAATATTCTCTCATTAAATCTCTCACTCTCTCCCAGTCTTACACTTTGCTTTAAAGAGTATGCACATGTGAATGACCTGCTACTTTTATTTATGGCTGATAATCACCCACCTCTACCCCCTAAGGACACCGCCTGCCTGCAAACATGACCAAAATATATATTTAGATTTATTTGTCAGCAACAGTCCAATAAAACATATCCTCTGCATGCTGCTCTCTGGGCTGGGGTCCCACGAGGAAGTGGTCGAGTGAAAAATGGGGTGCTTTCAAGCGTTAGGCAGAAAGAAGTGAACAATGCTCAAAGCCTGGAGAAGAATAGTGTGCTGCCTAAGTGTTTCTAAGGAAGAGAGGTGAGAAGAAGAAAAGAGAAATGGAGAGATGTGGATTTTCACAATCCAAAAGCCTCAGAGGGCTTCTCTCTGAAGTCCCAGACACGGCGTGACCATTGTTTCCTATTTCACACCGTTCTTACCTGACTCTTTTCCTCACTCAGAGTCTCTCGTTCCACTACGGCTTGACCTATATGAGCTAAATGAAGCCCATCTGACATCTGTTTGAGTCGCATATGTGGACAATTTGAGATGAACCGCACGGCCAAAGTAAATGAGGTTAAGAGTTGCACATTTTGTTCATCAATAAAAAGAAAGTCACATAATGATGAATTATTTGAGATTTGCCTGTGTATGGTTTCATAGTTAATGATGTTTTGTTTTGGAGTTATTTGAGTATGTTTTGTTATGTGATTTTTGAGATAAGTGGGATGAGACGTGGATTGTTTTATGAATTCCGTGGTGTGAAACCCATGCATTCCTCTGGGTGTTTGCGGCAGAATGGCGGTGAATCTAATGTGACCGCAAAACCAATGGAGAGCCAATAAACCAAGGTCGGACAGCCTGTGCTGGCTGGGGAACTCGTGGTGTGACGGCAGCCAGTTTGGTGGCCCTACTCATCCTCCGCACAAAAAACAGCCCTTTTGTTCTTGGTTCCTTTGCTCTCTGGCTTAATGAGCAGCAGCACTATTTGGAATATTGTCACCCGCAAATGTAAAAAAAAGAATGATTTGGATCCGATGCTAATGGCGCTGAAGCAGCAAGCTCTCAAATCCAGCTGAAGGGTGAATGGGGACACGTCTTTGTTTTTTTTTTTTTTTTTTGAGGTTTTTCTTTTTTTTTTTTTTTTTTTTGCATTGCGAGTCCTGGGGGTGCCAACCAGCAAGGCGAAAGCCAGACCCACAGGATTGTTAACACAGAATGCCAGCCTCCATCTCTGAAGGAATCATTATGGAAACCACAGTTTGTTTGTATGTTCAGCCTTCCAGCCTTCAGAATTATAATTGGTGGAGTTAATTAGGTGGTCTATTAAGGTCTAGGTCACATGTGGTCCTGGAAAACTCCATATTCAGGGTTCATTCAAGTGTTAGCTACTTTTAGATCAACAGGTTATCTGTTATAGTATTTATTTATTTATTTATTTATTTATTTATTTATTTATTTGGATAGCTATCCATTTTATTTTTAATATTTAGATAAAGCTAGCTAAAAAAAAAAAAAAAATAAATAGGTCCATGCTTGTGTTTGACAGTGTACATGATTTTAAACATCTAAAAATTAAATTAAAGGGGTAATGAACTGCCTTTTAAATTATTTTGTACTGTTCTCTGAGGTCCACTTATAATGTTATCAACCTTTTTACATAATAAACATCATAATTTAGAATTAAAGTCTATTTTCTGTCCTTTCTGACCCCCTCATCGGGATGCTCTGTTTGAATAGACGTGACGGATTGAAGACTCGGAAGTAAATACCCACTGCTGTGATTGGCTAACAGTTGTGTCTGTTTGACAGTCTACATCCTTCATAGATGGACGCTACTGTGAATTAAGTTAAAAACACATAAATACTCATTAATATTTGCTTCTGTGTTTGACTTTTTGTTTTGTTTGTTTTTTACAGTGCAGAACATATCAAACAATCTCTAATAACAGACAAAAGTGTTGGGTGATAATAAAGTTGGTTGTTTTTTTTTTTTTTTCTGTTTCTTTAAATATTGTGTATAATTTTGTGTATTTTTTTTTTATATATGTTGTGGTGTGATGTGGTCAAAGAACCAAATTCTTACTGACAAGGTCTGGAAATTTATTAAAGAATGATTAAGTTCATCCACTCTCTTTCCAAACGTTGGGATCAGAAGGAAGACAATGCAAAGACTGTGTTTTTCCACGACTTGGCACTGAACAGCATCTTGTTGTCTTCGGAGCCATCTTTATTATTTGGTTTCTGTGTAGACCTGTGTTTGCCTCTCTTGTTATTTACACTACATGTATGAACTGGTGGGCGGGGCTAAACAGGCAGTGATGTAGAAGCAGGCGTTTATTTTTTTCTGCAGAGGTGGAGTTTAGCCACACTATTATGTAATAAAGTGGCACATTCCACAATCTGTGATTTTGGCAGACTGGCTTCAATACAAGCAGTTTTTAGAATAACAAGAAAGTTTTGTGTTCTGAAACTTAAATTATGTTTTTTAAGTACAATGACCTCTTAAATGTCAAAGGATAAAGGGAATTTTGATTTCAGTTCATGAGCACTTTAATTTTATACATATACATATGTAAAACATTATGTTTTTTAAGTACAATGACCTCTTAAATGTCAAAGGATAAAGTACTTATTTTAAAACATTATTTAAACAAAAAAAAAAAAAAACTTAGTAAAAACTTATTTTTTAAAAGAGGCTATTTAAAAAAAATACATCACATTTATGGGGAAAATATTTAAGTGCACGGTGTATTTATTTATTTTTTATTTTTTATTATTATTTTTTTTCATAAAACTAAATGTTTTTATTTTGATATTGTATTAATTTTTCTGTTTAATGAATATGTTCTGGATTAACATTTCAATTCATTACTGGCTGGGTAATTTAGTTCAAGCTTTGAGTAGGCTTTCAAAACTATCTAAAAAAAAATAACTTCTCTCTTTCATATACAAAATGACTGCAACTGAGATTTTTCACATCGAGAGAGAACTAAAAACTGCCTGTAGTCAAGCCATATTCCCCGTGAGCAAAGACACTGTCACCTGAAACCATAAGAGCCCCACAGAGTACCTTCTTATTTCAAGCTTAAGACTTTTAAAATCTGTTCAGCATCATTATAATCTCCAACCTGAAGAATCTTGAGGAGTTAAAGCCAAAAACCATCTAAGCCTCTTGGGGCTCGCTGACTGAAATTATTGGTCACTCTCTCCCGCTATCTGTAATTATTGCTGATCAAGAGGGATTATAAGAGGCGGTTTAACGACAATGTGCAACTCGATGGTCCTGATAGATGGTCAATTCTAATGATCGGGTCAGGACTTTTATTGGATTTAAACCAGTCGTGATGGGCCCTTCTTCGCCTTGCCTGGATAATTATCACATTCATGCATGATTTAAGGCGACAGTGAGCAACGTCTAGGGCCTTCCCTTTAATTTAATAATTTTGTTATCTATGCATTTATGCAAGGCTTAACAAAGGGATGTCAAATCAAGCAGATGAAGATTACTGTAATGGTGTGACAGAGCTAGCCAATAAGAAAAGTGTTTAGTGATGTCACACAAGTCGAAGCATAGACGACCCATCATGATACAAAATATGATTAAGGCATGTACAGTATAACCAAAAGATTCAAGCTAAAGCAATTTGTCCAGTGTCAGATATTCATTCATTCATTCATTAATTAATTCATTCATTTATCCCGTGAAGAAAATAAAAATTCATTCATTAATTAATTCATTCATTTATCCCGTGAAGAAAATTGAAATGCGGTTTTGAAGAAATAAAAGTAATATTCACTTTTTACATAAAACTTTCTCCTTTTTTCAACAGAAAATTAGTTTATTTTAAAAATGAAATATAATTATGTGAGACCTGGAGCTTCAATGAGCAGCTACCACAAGTCTGATCTCACAAAAAATAAATAAAGAAATAAAGAAAGAAAGAAAGGTCTCAAAAAACTTCTCCAGCCCTCAAGAGAAACCATTATTGTAAAGTTTTGTGTACTTCTCCAGTGTGCTGGAAAAAGGTCAGAGTAATATGTTGCACACCCCAGCAGAATCCAACAGAAACCAACAAACCCAAACAACAGCATCCATATTTTAAACAACTGGCACTGAAGAGGGGGAATTTTACACCTCCGTGCCAATTACTTCCCTCTCACAGCTCCTCTCTACTCTCTAAAAAAATAAAATACAAATAAAAAACTCCCTCTTTCATAATGAAGAGGCTGACAGGGAGTAAAGTGCAGTCGTTTTCCTCCAAACGTCCAGCTTTTCTAGCTTGTACAGTATATTTACATATTATATACATTTACATTTATATAAGTATCCTTTGTTATTTTTGCATACCTTTTCCATATTTCTCATATATCTCACATCCAGTTCTAATCCTAATGTATCATTAATCACATTTTGCTATGGTGTGGTAAAACTTTCAAAAACTTCCCCTTGGATTCTCATGCCAAGTCTAACTGTCTGTTTGTTTATCAGTTTATTTATCTTTCATAAAGTCAGCACTTTCTTTTCTTTCAATGAAAGTTGTCAGGGCAGAAGGTACATCACCTCAGTCCTGAGACTAGCGCAAAACCGGTCCATTATAGGTCCAGTCCAGCCGACTGCTGCTGAGACTGACATTTTTGGACCTGTATAACTGTAGAAATGTCTGTCTGTGTGTCATACAGTCTCTCAGCTTTGACACTGAGTGAGTGAGCGGATGCGTGGTGTCCTATTGACACCCGATCTGTTAACTTTGATTTTGACAGAGTAGTGAAGCAATGTTGGCTATCAAAATAGAGATTTCTCCACCGATGTGAGTGACAGGGCACTTGACAGAGGAAGACATTCATCACAAATCAGGAATTTAGAGCTGGAATTGAATATAGAATATCGGAATCTCGCTTAGCACATTCAGTCTGATGTCTCAGGCTTAAATGTGAAACCAGGATGAACACAAAATCGAATGACATAATACATGGTATCTTTGTCTCTCTCCCTCACTCTCTTTCTCCCCCCACCTCCGTAAAAATGATAATCCGAGTCTGTCTGTCTGATAGACTGAAGTATGATTCAGTAAGACAGTGACTGACTGCACATTCAATCTGTTTCAGCATGGGAGCAGTGGCCCATTATCTCAACCATGTGAGACGCCCGCAGCGTGAGAGATCGAGCAGCCCGATCAGCTGGCTCCAATGGCAGGTTTGCTGGGAAAGTTATCAATAAGCGATTGTCTCTAGTCATTTAGGCTGTCACGTTATGACAGGGCTGAAAATTAAGCTGGCAGATATTAATAATAACGGAAATAACACAATGCCGAGGGGAAGATATTGGGCGAGTTTGGGAAAGGAGTTACGGATAGTCTGAGTGAGTGGATTTGTGCCTATGTGTGTGAATGTTGTTTGTGCGTGAATTTATATGACATTGTTAGCGTTTAAATGCAGTGCTAATTGACAGACTATTTGTGATCATTGCTGTTGTGTGTGTATATGCTGATTGAGGTCAAACTCACTCTGGACTTCAACTTTTGATAGAAAATAACAGAAAAAGCTGAATAAAGTGTATATATTTATTTACTTTGTGACAAATATAGTGACAAATATTGTACTTTGAAAAAAAATAGTCTTCATGTTTGTGATAGTACTAAGTACTAAGTTTACTTTTGAGTTTATTGGTGCACACACAGTCACTATGCATTTAAACCTCTGGCATTTATTTTGTAATCATTGTGCTTTCAATCAGCATTTGTTTGTCTCTGTTTTGTTGATAATTTTATGGCTACCAAATTTTACCGCATTTTGTTTCTGTAATAGATTACAGTTTGGCAGACTTATGAGATACAATAAAGTAATGCTTTCAGTGACAAATATCCTGGACTAGTTGCCAGTTTGAGTTAATGGGGTCATTTTCAACCAAGACTTCTGAGGTGGCAATCCTAAACATATGGTGATTAAGTAGAGTGCAAGCACATTTTTGTTTCCTCCATTTATGTATTGTACACATTTTTTTACATTTCACAATTAATTGCAAATCAACAGAAAGTAACACATTGAATTAAATGTGAAATTTTGAAATAGAAAGACTGAAATAGTATTTTCTTGTAAAAAAAAAAAAAATTAAAAAATCTGTGCGTGTGTGCTGAAAGCCATTCTAAATGCTAAACACTGCTTAACTTTATATTCCACATGCTAACCACAGTAGTTACTGACCTTCTGAGAGAAACAGGTGCACTCCAAAAAATGCTAGGAGTTCAAATGAAACTTGGGTGCTGTGAACTGCTGACTGCAGAGCTGCTCTGTGATGAAGAATTACAGGTGATAGCAGTAAGACCAGTAGATGAAGGTAACTAGCGGTGGAGCAGATGGTTGGGGTTCATGTTTGGTTTATGAGGAAGTCAGCATTTTCCATGACTCTCCACTACAGCAGGGTCTATGTCACAGTCGCGAGCAAGACCCCCTCTCATAAGTCACAGTACCAAGGGAATCGTCCCCCTGTGATATTAATGGCTGCCCTTGTGGCACAGGGCGAAAGAGTATGGGGGACACTGGAGGGATTTAAGGGCAACATTGCCGTTTTCAGACTTGACGTTATACATAATTTAAGTGTAGAAAACAAAGATTTGTAAAGTATTTATGTGCCTTGATCAGATATTTATACTATTGGATAGACACAGTTGGCTTCTATTAACTTCTCTGATAATGCTAATGCTGATGCTAACATTTAGGGGAGTAAGGTTTAGATATGTGTTCTGTTTTCAGATTTATGAAAAAGAAGTGCGCTTAACTGTGTTGAATGTCCACTTGTAGTATACTCCAAAGTATGTTTTTTTTTATTTTTTATTATTTACTTGCAGATAATATAATATTAATGAAATAAAAGACCACTTAGGTTAAGAGAGTATTTTATATAAAACACATAAGTTCTCTTTTTAAAAGCGAGCTTTGTAAAAAAAAAAAAAAAAAAAAAAAAAAAAAAAAAAAAAAAGCCAAATTAAAAGTTTTATTTTAAAGTATATTTTAAATTTTTTATTTTTAAATAATTTTTGTCAAGCTTTAAAGATGTACGCTTATTTTGATGTGTTGACTAACATAATAAAACACATTTAAAGCACTTGGTTATATTTTTGACTGTAGTGTGTTATTTGTTATTACTTTTGTAGTTAACATATTTTAGGTACTTTACTTAATTGTAACTTCATCAACAAACACCACATACAGTTTTCAATATAAATTGTATTAAAGTATATTTTAGTTTACCATAAATTGTTGTATGTTTTTTTTTTACTTATGTTTTTTTAGAAGATGGTGTTATTAATGATGTTATTTATTATGATGTTGTTAATACTTATTTGGTTGGTGTTGTTATATTTTTTTTTTTTATTATTTTTTTAAATAATATAAACTATAATAACATTTTCCTTGAATTGTAAACAAGATGAAAGAAGAAGTATTTTCTTTTACAGTATAATATTTCCATTATAAGTATATTCTTTTAAAACATATTATTTCCTTAATAAATACTCTTTTTAAATGCATACTAAAGTGTACTTCTTTTTCAGAATGGTTGCTATCCAACTCCATATTTTTTTTTTCCTTTATTTATTTTTTTTTTTTTTGTCATCTTGGCATCTGGATGACTGGCACCTGAACATGCCGCATTTGCAAATCAATAATATTCATTTACAATACACCAGCCACGTAAAGCTATTAAACAACCACCTCTACATGCTCTGGTATCTTGATAGATGAGAATTATTGATTTCAGCATTCGCTAAAAATAACTGTCTATTTTCATAAGCACAGAGCCTAAATGTATGAGGCTCATGAGACCAGAAAAACACAAATATTTAAAAGTGTGCTTCATTTAAATACTGATTTACAATTGGGATCCACTGCAGCTATGTTTCTATAGACCCACAATGGCTGACAAGCCATCTGACAGCTGACGCCACTCAGATAAGCCCTTACACAGGCTTGAACAGGAAGTGACACGAGTGGGAACGCAGTGACAGCCGCTTACTGGAGAGTAATAAACTGGCAAAATAATTCCGCATTGGACACACTTACCCAAGCAGAAAGAGTCTGAAAGGCAAGACAACATCTTGTGTCATCCATCTTCCTTAAACAGTGAAGCTGCGACAAAGTGAGAAGGAGGAATTATGATAAATGAAAAGATATATTTAGTCAATACCTGGAATTCTCCTTCGTCAACCCCCTCTTGTTTTTGTTCTAACAAGGGTCTGCTTGGAATGAAAGCAAATGAGAATGGTCACACACACACACACACACACACACACACACACACACACACACACACACTGTACATACACTAGGCTAAATGTATGGAATTAATTTCTGAGATATCATGTAAAAGAGCTTAATCTAATTAACAGTGAATTGTAATCAGTTTTGAGAGCCATATTCCTTTAGTGATGAAAATGAACGACAAGTCAACATCACTTTCTCCATCACATAGACATACCCCTCTTTCTTTCTTTCTTTCTTTCTTTCTTTCTTTCTTTCTTTCTTTCTTGCCAGATGCCAAAGGCAGTCTGCTCCTCACCAAAATGCAGGCATCATTTATTTTACTGCCTCATTTGAATATGATGAATGCTAGCGTTGTTTGTGTTTTCACAATAAGTGAATAATTGTGAATCATTCGATTCAGGTCCAATGAATCATTCTCCACGCTGCCTCCTCTTGCCAGACATGATAGTTCATGAGGGCTTTAAAAATGATGAGTGACGAATTCGGATATTTGTTGTTATTCTAAACAATTAGCAAACTGAGTGATAAGAAAGCAATTAGAAAAGACAATTGTTTACTTTATAATTGACCATTTGTCACTGTAGCACCTCTTGTTTTCTGCTACACCTCTAAATTAAGTTTGCATTTTATGTGTATTTAGTGAACAACATCCACATCTCAAAATTCAATCAGCAACTGATGCATAGAACACAGTCCCAACCCACACATTATTTTCTTTTAAGATGATCTGTTAAGCTCAGATGTACGTCACAAAAAGAAAAGACCTGTCTCCACTTCCAATTCATTACAGCTTTAACAATGGCATTTCCCCTTCCTCAGAACATTTAGACCTTAACCATCTATTTGTGATCATGACATAAACCAGCACAGATCAGGTGCGAGACAAGGCATGAAAACACTTTTGATGTAATAATTTAAACTTATTAAGTTTATTTAGACCTTAAAAATTTTTAAGATATATTTTTATGTTATTTCATTTAATTTTGATCCAAAGAAGTAGTTAGTTAGTTAGTTAGTTAGTTATAAAGCACATATAAAAACCACCACAAGGTTGACCAAAGTAACATGATACTTGATCATGTCCGGATGACCACCCTTCAATGCTCTGCAAAACTGCAGCAACAGGTCCAGCAGTGTAACGGTAAAGGACGATAAGCGCTTGCTATTCCTTATGCCAGCCGCAGAGAGGAGAGCCAAGAGAACTATGGGATGATGGAGGGAGAGAGAGACCAAAGGGTAAAAAAGGATGACATCGTCCAAAAAAGACCCACCAATATTGAACAGCATCATCGGCAGGGGCGACTATTTATCTCATGCCCGCCAAGTTGGCACGCACATCTGGCGCCGGGTACTTAGTGCAATTATTTATGATTTCCTCCAAGATTTAAAAGCTCTTCGCCGGGCCTTGTAATGCAGTAACTGATTGCGGCGCTAATGTAATTAAGGGGAGATTATGATGTCCACGTGGCTCACCAGATGGTGGCATTCGCAGCAATGGGGGGGAGGCACAACTGGCACACCGCTGCACAAGGGCAGTGAGGCGCAGCCAGTCAAAGCGAGCCAGACCTCCTGCCAGACGCTGGAGCGTGAGCGTGAGTATGTGTGTGCAAATACGTGAGTTCTGCACTTGCGATGTGTCTGTGTCAGTGTGTGTGTGTGACTGAGGCAAGGTTGGCAGTTGAATCTATCAGCAAGAGAGTATTGGTGGCCTCCGCTAGAGTCAGGGTCACAAATCTGACCTTGTTAACTCGGGTTAAAATCAAACAATGAGGATGTCAGGAAATATTATGCGAGGTTGAGTCCGCATTAATTTTGATTCGAGTGGAGTCCTGATAAATGTAATTGAATCATTTTGCAACAGCATTCAAACTGTTTAGTCTCCTTAAGCATTATAACATTAGTGTTGAAATGAACACCATAGCTCACCTGATTAAACTCAGTGGAGTTGGGATGGTGTATTCGATAAGAGCAATAAGGGTACGTTTTTAACTTATGCATTGGTAGTGCCAAGAAAACAGATGGTTTAAAAAGCACGTAATCACATTTTGGCAAAGCATCACAGCTGATGTGAGAAAAAGAGAGGAGTGCTTCTCTCCAGCCAGGCAACTGCAGTCTAACCCAAACTGACCTTTAATTACTTGCAGAAAATACATGGATATTACATCCAGGCACTCAGCTGCGTCCTCTGGGTGCAGTAAGGCTGTGCTTCTTAAAACACGTTATTATAAGCTATTCAAGAGACATGGGGCCTTTTCATATGCCTGCCAGTAACAGGGGGGACAAGGGAGCGAGGAGGGGATCATATCTGAAGCGAGTGTGGTGGATTTTTCACTCTTCCGCAAGTAATGGCTTGAACGTGGAGACAGAGGTCACCAGGGCTTCTGTAGATTTCCCAGGTCGAGATAAGGGTATTATTACACTGCCTGGTAACAAAGAAATCTCCATCTCCATAGGTCCCCAGACAAATGTTGGTAAATTAGAAAACACAGGCAATGACCTTTCTTTTCACATGTATGGAAGAGAGGCATTTGCAGCCTTTTTCAAACACTTTTCTTAAAACTTGACAGCATCAAACATTCCCTGAACATTTAAGAAAATAACTGTTGGAAAACATGCAACAAAGGTGATGATATCAGATTAAGATAAGTATATGATATGAGATTATTCTACTGTAATTGTCCGTATATAAATATATAATGTGCTGGCCTAACAACGTACCATACAAACATGAACAAACCATACAAAAATCAAACATGTTCAATCAAGCATGCAAACATTATGCAAATGTAAACATGATATATAGTTTAGTCATGAATCTTTAGATGGCGCAGGCTGATGGATTGATAACGCAACTGATGATATTCAGAGAGTTAAACGACTTGGCATATGCTTATTGGTTTATGCTGTATATGCAGCCAATGTGCTTACTGCCTTCCATTTATATGGCTGTCTAGCATTCACTAGAGATTCCTGCAGCCCGCTTTTCAGAGTTTCTCTGAAACCCTCCACCTTCCCCAGCTCCACCTATCTGCTATGGGTTATTTTATATGCTATTCATGCAGCAGCAGTATCTCTTAAATACTCACGGCACTGTATCACCGTATGGATTGGCAGTAGCAAGTTCATGTATTTGCTTGCAGCAGCAGCAATAATCTACTACTACAGCAATAACTAACAGCAGCAGCAGCAGCAGCATAGCAGATCTATTCCACCAAGACCAAATACATTAACATTGTCATGTACATCACCATGTTAAAATCTTTCGAGAGTTGTCATGATTAAAATGTCTTTAAAATCAAATATTGGAATTTATTAATATTGCCATGAACTACAGTACATGGACCTAACAATATGCAAATCATAAATATGGCATGGTCTATAAGAAAAAGAAGTAAAAATTCTAAATAAACAAATAAATAGACGCTTCATTCTGTCTAGTGTATCAAATTTTTATCATTTAATTTTTTTTATTATTTGTTTATTTTTATTTATTTTTCTTTGCTTTCCACAGAGTTATGGAAACAGACCTGTGGCCTGTTTTTGGGTTGCAATATATATGTATTTGTGAACATTGTCTATGTGACTGAGGTTCGCATATCTGTAAGCTGGAATATTGGCATGGAGACTCTTTTATGGGCTTCTGGATGTAGAGTTCCTATCCTTATTCTTAATAATTCTATTGGAATATTGAGCTATGTACAGTCCAGGAGAAATATGCAGACTTTTTTGCATATTCTGCACTTTACTCTGAAAATCTGAGGAATTGTAGAGCTGATTAATTTGCTTGTGATAAAATGTGCTAATAAAATTGTACACTCTTCTTAGTAGCTAAATACAGAGGACACATTCTCTACATGGTATGCATAGAAATTTGTGTATGCTGCTTTCCCACTCATGCAGAAAATCTGGGAACTTTTTAAAGGAACTATTTCCCCCAGCACACGCTCTATAGATGTAAATATGCCATTTCATTGTTTATTTGAGCTCCATGGCATTTAAACAGCATTATATGATTTTTGCAGTTCCTTATTATCTAGTACCTTTCACAAGGTCTTTTGTAGGAAGTTTAGGGCCGTGAAAGTGAAGTGTATGGGTGACATTTACTGGACCTGAAGAGGTGGTTTATTGGAATGTAAGAACTGCAGCGCTGCAAACAAAGCACCCTCATATCTAATGATCCCCCCTCCCATGTACCATCTGCATTGCTCAGCGGACCATCTCCACCCCCATCACACACACATACACACACATACACATCCGGGAATCATTCATCTTACCCGCAAATCCCCAAGCATGCGTCGGGGCGCATATTAAAACCAGCCCATAATGGCTGACGGCTTTCACAGTTAGTGTGAGAATGCTGATCGCTGACTGTTTCGCGCTGAGTGCTTCACCACCTTTTCCATAATTAGACCATTACTTTAACAGGTGCGCCACTTCCCTGGTTTCCTCCTTCCTTCTGAAAACATCTCTCCACACTCCACGTTTTATTTCATCAACTTCAGCCTGTCTGTGAAATCTAGCTGAGGTGTTAGGGGAAAGCTTGTAGTGTTTTTTTTTTTTTTTCACCTTGTCAGGAGAGTCAGGTGTGACATTGAGAAGTTCAGCTGACACTAGAACACAGCAGGATGAAGAAGAACAGCTCGGGGAGTTAGTGGAGATGTTTGTACTGCAGAAAGTGCATGAGATATCTCTTGACAGCCTGTGTTAACTACTGTATGGTTAAAATAGGCCTACCAAAGAAATAGCTTTTACTATGTACAGTGCCGCACTGTTTCGGGATGACTTGCATGCTTCTTTAGCATCTCTACGGGCTTGGAAATATTGACAAAGGCTCATTATATCAAACAACGGATAGTGAAACTTAGCAGGTGGCTCTGCTGCTGCATGACCTGACGTGCCTCGGTGCTGTATACGCGCTCTGACATGAAACACATGTAGCGCTCTCGCTATCTACCACGCGTCTTTCTCCATCTTTTGGGCGGTTTGGTTGCTTGCCAAACTGACACAGCAAGTCTCAGTTGAGATGGCATCCATTAGTCTCTCATTGACACGTCTGTAGTGTACACTAGTGGCGGGCGTCTGCTCTGGGCCACGGGCATTGATTCATTGTCAGTTTTGCATGAATGATGTTGAGCGTAAGAGGTCTCATTACCTTATTATGTTCATTAAATCTTGTTTAGTTCCTGTGTGTTTGATCTTATTGTGCATTATTAGCTCCAGCAGAACACTGGGTTGATAACAGATGCTTTTTGCTGTTGTTTCTGTGTCCTTTCTCTTCTCTGAAACTTATTTCAAGGCAATGACAGAGTCAAATCTATCAGGATTATGCCACTGTGCAGCTGCCATTAGACGATGCAGACTCATGTATTCTTATGTCATGCAATTGGCTGTGGCGTAATCTGTTCCACCTCGCTGTGCTTCACGAGGGTATACGAGCCTCCCTACACATGTACACAGATTATTCATCTTCTACTTTGCAAGGATGGTAATTGTGGAATGTGTGTGTGTGTGTGTGTGTGTGTGTGTGTGTGTGTGTGTGTGTGTGTGTGTGTGTGTGTGTGTGTGTGTGTGTGTGTGTGTGTGTGTGTGTGTGTGTGTGTGTGAGTGAGGGTCGCCGTGATTTTGCCAAGTAAGACATGTTACTGGACCAACACCTTTTGATGATCCTGGATCAACATTATTGTCCAGAAATATAGACTATAGACAATGTTTTGTGTATAGATTTAACCCAATCCCTACTCCTAAACCTAACCCTACCCATAATTTATTGCTAAAATCAGTGGGAAATGATAGCTGATTAACAAGGGTGTTGTAGCACATAACCCTGACTGCCAGCCTAAAATTGACTTCCATAGTTGGGGAAAAAAAAATACCATGGAAGTCAATGGCAACCACCAACTGTTTGATTACCAGCAATCTTCAAAATATCTTCTTATATGATCAACATAAGAAAGCAACTCATACAGGTTTGGAACAATATGAGGGTGAGTAAATGATGACAGAATTTTCATTTTTGGGTGAACTATCCAAATAAACC
The DNA here is from genome assembly GCF_018340385.1 of Cyprinus carpio. Classification (NCBI taxonomy): domain Eukaryota; kingdom Metazoa; phylum Chordata; class Actinopteri; order Cypriniformes; family Cyprinidae; genus Cyprinus; species Cyprinus carpio. The sequence continues at coordinate 16,104,186 of NC_056579.1, read as the reverse complement.
ATGCCGTACATCAATGGAAAGCTTATTTATTCAGCTTTCGGATGATTTTGAAAAATTGACACTTAAGACTGGTTTTGTGGTCCAGGGTCAAATATTTACACTAGATCAGTGGTCTCAAAATCAATTCCTGGAGAGCCACAGCTCTGCAGAGTTTAGCTCCAAACAGCTCCAACTAGCTCCAGCTCACACCTACTTGGAAGTTTCTAATAATCCTGAAAGACTTGATTAGCCAGATCAGGTGTGTTTGATTAGGGTTAGAGCAAAACTCTGCAGAGCTGTGTCCCTCCAGGAATTGAGCTTGAGACCACTGCACTAGATTTCATTTTCATTCATATTATTGTTTATTTCTGACAACTCTGTGTAAAATGCATCAATACTATGAATTTAAAGTCAGTTGTACATTTTGGATCCAAATGCTTTAGTAACAATTCTGTCTGGGAAAAAGTAGTATTTAGTGGTTATTTTTGTTGTAATTTATGGAAGAATGTTATGTTCAAAAGTAGGTAGATTTGACTATGACCATTGTTCATTCTGTCTGAGTGTTTTTATATGCAATGCAATGGCTTGATGGTGTAATTAAATGTGGGGTGTGCTGCTTCATCTGTTGCAATGCAAGCTTGTTCCACTCCATCCTCTTTCATCTTTACACAAAGACATTATAAGATGAGTGTGCATCATTAGTGCCAAAAAAAAGTCGCCCCCAGTCTGGACAGCCTGGCCTCCATTTTTCAATTAAAGTTGCTTTCCAATCAAATAGCCCAGCACTGTTAGGAAAAGGCTGCATTGATTAGTGTACAAATTAACACAAGAAAGAAATCATTCTCCCTCCATAAGCTAATTTGCCATCCTCGGTCCTCCTTAATAAGTCCTTCCGACCGAATTTTTATACATAGACCCTCCACTGCCTCAGTAAATCCTGTAGATTTAATAACCATAATTGCAATAAATATGGTAAACATTTAGATTGAATGCAATAACTCTGTCATTTACTCCAGTAGGTTGCTTTAAACGTAATTTAATAAAAGGGCAAAGGACCCTCCACATATGGCTAGTCACTAATCCTTGGTGATCCATGCGTACACATTAGGCTGAAGCATCTCAGGATGAAAATAGACAACGATTGATCTAGATTTCCTAGAAAATATCTGATTGCCATGGCTTGTTGTTTAGAGAGACTTCACTTGGTGGAGCCTAATTGTTTGTATTTCTACTCTCAGGTCATTTGTGTTGGGTCCACTGGGTCCTAACATAGGCCTATTATCATTCAAAGCCTTAAAGGTGTACCACAACATTTATCTGTTCAGTTCTTTGTCTTAGAGGTGAGCTAAGCAGTTGCGCCATTTTTTTTTTTTTTTTTTTTTTTTGTGTGTTCAGAATTTGAACAGAAGAACAAAATATATAACATATAAACCACCAGTTTAACCAGATGTTAAATGCACTAAAATAATACTTAAAATGAATGCTCACCCAAAAATAACAATTCTGTAAATATTTACTCACCTCATGTCCATTCAAACCTAAATGACTGTTTTAAAACTCAATTAAAACAAAATTGGACACTATTGACTTCCATTGTGTGGGAGTCGTTTTTCATAATATCTTCTTTTTTCTTTTGTGTTGCACAGAAATCATGAGAGTGAGTAAATAATGACAGAATATGTATTCACTATCCGTTTAAATAGCTTTTATTTTTATTTTTTTCCAGGGCAAACATGCATCCTTTATATGTAAATTAGCAAATTGTATTGCAATGTAGACAAGCACATTTTTGCCATTTTAAACAGCTGTTTCAGGTGTCTTTATTTTAATTTACTGAATGCATTTGCATACTTACCTGATATGCGTAATTCCTATAGTGAATCAGGCTCTAAAACAACACAGACAGTGAGTGCAAATAAATAGCATTGTCATTCTTTTGCACAATTAATTTTTAGGAAATTCCCACCATAATGTAGTATGCTTTTTAAAATAAACATCCTAATGCTTTTGCATATCTAACAGAAATCATTTTAAACAACATTCTGTTATGTTCTAACATCTCTATAAATGTACAAGACAACAATAAATAGGGTAGAGGCCATAACTATTGCAAGCACTACCTCTTTCCCAGAGATTTGCTGGTGGCATTTACGCTGTGAAAAGTTTACTCCCACTCTTTAATGTGAGAATGAAGATCGCTCATCTTTAAATACAGCTGCCACTAAAACCATTTCATCTGAAACAGTTCAGAACATAATGTCATCCCACTCCATATATCTGAAGCTCATTACAGGGGAAAAAGGGTTTGCAGTAATTAATTACCCTGCTAATTGGGCCCTCAGCAGTATTATTGTCTGTGTCTGTGCAGCTTATTTAGTGTACAAACGAGACCTGCCGCATGATTGTTTCTCTAGCTTTAGGAGGCTCACACGCACGGCTATTAGCACATCATTCAGTTTACTGACACTGAGAGTTCAGTCTGGTACTGAAAACCTTTATGAGAGAGTTTATTTTGATATATCTATATCTTTATATCTCTCGCTCTGTCTTTCATTACACCTGTGCATATGTGTGTGGGTCTGTGTTCTTGTGTCTTTGTCTGCCAAACCTATTTTTAATACCGAAGAGCACATATACTTGAGAACTGTGCTGTGATTTCCAATTAGTTACGTCAAGCAAAAAAAAAAAAAAAAAAAAATACTAAATCTTGAAAGCACAATAAATATCTTAATACAGTGGGTAAAGAAAATAATCACCCCCTTTAAAATAATCACATTTTATTGCTTTGCAGCTTGAAATGAAGATGGACAGAGTTTTTGTTTTTTTTCCAGCTGTATTTACTCAGTGCAATTTTATAACATCCAAAGATAACACCAACATCTGAGTTGGAAAAAGGATCACCCCCCTGCTAAAAATGACTAATCACCTTCTCAATGGCACACAAAGCCATTTGAATTTCATTTGTGATCAGCTTTGGACATTTTGATTAGCTCAGCATGAAAAGAGCTTTCCTGGAGCATTTCAGTCTTTGAAAGTGCAACTGAAGCAAACAAACAACTATTTGTTGGTGGGAAGGGTCAGTAATGTTTTCTAGGGTATAGTTTTGTGGAGGGGCAAGTGTGGAGATGGATACAAAAAATAAATTAAATTATATATATACATATATACTTATGCATATAATTTTAACAATGCTGTACTGTTAAATTACATGAATTGTCTTGTTAAAAGTAACATAAACCTTCACTATAAATTAAACAGTAATCCATATTTTTGTACTTCCATAAACTATTTTTGTATTATTTTGCAATAAAGTACACTTATTGTAAGTTGGTAAGTTCTTGTTTTTTGTAGTTAATATCTATTCATGTTGTTCTGGATTGTTTTGTATAAATAAATCTGCATTTGGTTTCAGTTTCCAACTCACTGGAGCCTTGTTATATGTTTTAAAATTGAATGATTAAAAAGTAAAAAAATATGTTTTTAATTTCTTCCCTTCCCAAAAGACAGCAACATCATTTATTGATAAGGTTTGGTTTTATTTCTGTTTTTCCTCGGGCTGACTAAAAGCTGTGAATCCTTAAGCCTACCCTGAGGATAGATTTTAACAACTCTTTCAGATAAGGCCTCCAGCAGAGCTTGGCACCAGTGTCCTGTGTTTGTTTAGGACTTAGATGGCACTGACACAAGGGTGGCTGCTGGTTCTCCGGCGCTTCTGCAACTCTCAGCAATCCCAGAGCGCTGAGAGGGGAAACTAGGACAACAGTATCAATGGCCTCTAGGAAAGTGTTTTGTGTGTGTGTGTGTGTGTGTATCTGTTGTGTATGTGGGTGTGCCTCGAAAAGACTGAGAAAAGAACCAGGGCGGAAAGAGAGAGGGGAAGTTTTGCGAATAAAACAAAGCACAAAGCAAACACTGTATAAAACAACTCTTACGGGGAGCTAGAGTTCTTCCTCTCTGCTTTCCTCTTCTCCCTGTGTTTTCTTTCTTCTCTCTCTCTCACTTCCCGTCCCACGTGCCAGTCCCCAACTGTTCCCGTCTCCGGCGGCTTGTCTATGGGTTGGCACGTTGCTGGGGTTCTGCCCACTGGTGCTGAGGATCCGGTGTACACCACATGGCACCAACGTGTTCTCAGAGGCCCTGTTACGCTTGGCCTTTCCCTCCATCACACGCAGTAGGATGCCACTGTTTCACTTTTTTTTTTGCACAAACAAACACATTTATTTATTAACAACCTTTATACAACCAAATATAAATGAAAATTTACAGATTGGTCTATTTTAGTGCTAGTTTTAGTGAGTGTTCTGAAGTTTGACTATTTCAAAAGGATTATCGGTAGCTTCTAACAGTCAAATGTGTCCACTGTTTCACTTTGCTTCTGTATTAACATATTATTAACCTTTAAATAACTAAATATAAAAATTAATCCTTCAGTTGTGCTATGATTTTTGGTAGCTAGTTTTAGCAAGTTTTTGGACTAAGACCGTTTTAAAATTATTAACAGCTTCTGTCAATCCATGTCTCACTTTCTTTGCACAACTGAGTATGTTTATTAAAAATAGTTGTGCAACCAAATATAAACAAAAGTTAGCAAGTGCATTGAACTTTGAAAATGTTAAACTTATTAACAGTGTTCAATAATTCAATATATATATATATATATATATATATATATATATATATATATATATATATATATATATATATATATATATATATATATAAACAAAAACTAATAGGTACATTAACCAAATATAATTTAAATATTTGTTTTTAGTAGCTATATGTATCAAGACTTTAAAGCTTTCACTGTTTTAAACTCATTAAACAATAGTTATCAATAGTTTTTACCAGTACCCAGAACCTCTAAACAGATCAGCAAATAACAAACCACAAGGCACAGAAGACTTATACTTAAGTGCCACTTGAGTAAATACATACTGTAAATACCCTTTTTTTTTGCACAGAAGACTTATACTTAAGTTTTTTTTTAGTAAAAGTTTTTTTTTTGCTCCTCCCTTTACTAGTCTCGGTGCTTAGCAGCTGTTTCCACATTCACGCTGCGTTGCTTGCCCTGGTTGCGCGGTGGCATACAGACTCCTTTGGTGCCTGGTTCCTCCCTGTTTGACTTTGGGCTTCACAGCTCCGGCTCTTTGTTTACTCTGACAAGAGGAGCGGGGCACTGACCTGGAAAAAGTGGCCAGGACGGGTTGTCTTGTAAAGGGAGGAGGGAGCTGGGAAGGAGGGGAGGATATTGTGGTTGATGTATAGACTATTCCTGAGAGTTTTCGTCCTAGCCAACGGCTGCTGAGGCTGTAGCTCCACCACACTCTTGCTGTCTCTGTCCACCAGTCTGTTTTCCTCAATGTCCATTTTTCGGTCAGGTTGTCTGTCTTCTCTGAAAGTTTAATTTATGCCTATCAAGACCTCACAGAGGATCACTTAATAGCTGTGGGCTATTTAAAACTTAATTTAAAATTGCAATTCAAAGGAATAGTTCACCCAAAAATTAAAATTTGCAGAAAATGTACTCACCCTCAGGCCATCAAAGATGCAGATGAGTTTGTTTCTTCATCAGAACAGATTTGGGCAAATGTAGCATTACATCACTTGCTTTTTATTGGATTTGTTTCTTAAAAACGTAGTAATTCTAAATTCCTCCAAATCTGTTCCAGTGAAGAGAGAAAATTCATCAGTATCTTGGATGGATTGAAGGTGAGTACATTTTTAGCAAATTTTCATTTTTGGGTGACTATTTCTTTAATTCCAGTTCAGTTTTTGAATAAAAGTAGAATTGAGGTAAACAGGATGCAGAAATGTGCTTTAAATTCTAATTCGAAATGAAACTCCGATAACTGCGGTGTGTAGTGGCGGCTCGTCAGGGGAGGCAAAATTTTGAGGTGAAAATGGGAGAAGGACAATTTAAAGTTAATAAAATTCACACTTAATTTCACAATTAATTTCAGTTCATATCTCAGAATGTGTATTTTTTGTTTGTAATTTCACAGTTGTAATACCATAAAATGTTACTGAAGTTGGAAAGCGCTGCATTTCTATCGTGAATGTGCTGAAACTGCAGATATAATTACAACCGCTAGGTGATAGAGAAGAGGAGGGGGAAGCCGGGGGAGAGTTGAGCTCTCTTGCCTCCGTTGGTAAAAAAAAAATAAAAAAAAATAAAAATAAAAACCAATTGCCAATCTGCATCGAGTGTTCACTTTCTGCGCTGAAGAGTGTTGAGGAAAGAAACATCGTAGAGGCGGCAAACAATCATCATAGATGTTTGCTTCAAGTGATAGGCCAGGTAAGTGAAATTATATTATATTGTTGTATGTGTCGTTTTCTTTACATTTTCTGACTAAAACCAAAAAGCCATTTTAAAGCGGTTAAGCAAATAATAATAATAATCGGCAGGGATCCCAGACCAGTACAATTAGTCAGTACAATTAGTCAACTATTCAGTAAATTCCACTTTCTGTCATTGCTGTTGTAATTCAACATTCTGTGGCAAGTTCCTAAATCGTGATTGCATCACTACAATTGTTTTAACTATTTTCAGAAAGGCAACTGCTTGCTCTCTACAGAGCACAGTGAAGCCTCATTTAGCTTGTTCAAGGCCTTCTTTGTGAGGTCTTGTCTCATCCTTGTTGTCCCATGGGAGGAGGGGGTATTTTTACCCTTTTTGGAGGCTGAAGATTCTTCTCCACTTGCGTAGGGCTCTAATGAGATGGAGTGAGAGCTCAAGCAAGCCTTAATTAAGTCAAGTATGCACAGAGCAGGGCAAAAAAAGGAAACACGCACACCATCCATACATTAACTCGATCTCACCTCAATGCACACTCTCCTCTCTGTGTTTTTTTTTTTTCTCTTCACGTAGGTTGCACAAACAACAGATGGCATTGATGCCAACCTGTGGAAGGACAGCATATTCAAATCCAAGGTCACATGCTATCTTTCTTCCCCCAAGCTGCCACAATTTCCAAATGTAAGTGAAAACGTGTACATTTTAACATGCTCATTGCAAGTTTTTCTCCAGTTTCTTCACACGCTGTGTGTGAAGAGTGTGTTTGCCCCGCTTGCTTCAGTCCGTCCCTCATTAAGGTTCTGCTCAGATCTTTGATCATAAATCCTTTAAAGTGAATTATCTAAACCGAATGCAAATACTACTCTGAATTTAGAATGATTTGAGAATTAATTTATTTATTTTTTTATTTTTTTCATTTGATGTATGAAGTCCCAGCAATCTTGCATTTAAAAATTTGTTGATGATCTCCGGTTCTCCCGAAGGAATTAGGTTTATGATTATTCATAGATGCAACTTTGCGTGTTAGTAGTTTATGATTTTATTTGGCTAAATTAACCTGGTCCCTGTAGATAGTTTGGATACCTCCCAGCCATTCATCAAAGATGGAGAAAACATCCAAAAAATGTCAAACTTTTAGTTATGTGGATTCTTGCTTATGAAATATGACACATCAAACAGCTATCCAATATGCCTGCTAACGGATCACCTATTTTAAAAGATTCCTCTGTGAATTGAAACTATTTGAACATTTACCTCTCGTTTGGCTGAGCTAAATTGAGAATGAGTGCCTTTTTATGTGTGGGTATCTGTCTTAAAAGTGAAACAGGTGGCCAGTAATGCTGTTCAGATTACCGGTCTTCATTTAAAGTGAACAATGCAGAGCTTGAGCTGGCCTGTCTTTATTGTTCCTCCATTTGCTGTGTAAGTGAAAGCAAAAAAATAGCATGTCTTTTTAGGAAACATGCTATACTTGTTCTCTGTCTAGGATTAAAGTTACTTAAAAAAAAGGATTTATTTAAACAGACCTTGTGTTCATAATTAAGTCTTGCCTGCTGATGGATTGCTTGTAGGTTTGTGACGATGGTGAAAAAAGGCTGTGGCTAATGAGCTCGTTTTGGTGGGTCATTGTTATTCAGTGTAATATCTCACCAGTGCATCTACTTTTTCCTTTTATATTCACTGTTGCAACAAAATGCTTTTCACTGATTAATTAATGAATATTTTTTAAATGATTTTTTTTTTCTCAGCCCATATATTAAAACGTTTCTTTATAAAAGTTTTCTTTCACCTTTATAAATGTATATAGCTGATTTGATATTTTAGAAATCATCATTGTAGCATCAAAATGGTTGGAAACTCCTGTTCTGTAGACTAATAAATCTCATGATATACTGTATGTGGTATTTCATTCCATATTCAAGAGCACTACTACCCTATAACACACGTGTGGTTATACATTCAAGACTCCTATCACATGGTAATCTCAAGTTAACCTTTAAGTGCATAAGACAATGAGAATGAGATAAAACACATTTTGAGAAATTTGCCTTTAAAAGATATGTATTGTAAATTAAATCTACATGTGCACGTAGATAAAGTGGAATAAAAGAAACAATTAAAAGTGTACTTTTGATTTTTTTTTTTTTTTTTTCCTTTTCACAACACGTTATGTAAAAATTGACCAGTGACCAGAAAAACAAAAACAAAAAAAAAACAATGTTTTTGTCTGTCGCAGTGCTGTATCTACTAAGCCCTATAATGGTTATGACATTCAGAAATGACATTGTAATCTGCTGTGGCTGGTTTACCCTGGCCAATTCCGGCACGCTTCTGCCTGTTGATCAAGTTCAATGAGATCTGCAGTTTTAGTATGTAGCACATCATTCCCCTCTGCCACCTCTCCAGCGTGGAGTCTTAAAATGTGTGTCTGCACTGTTTTGAAGTCCCTGACGCTAATAAAACATGGCAGCGCCATCAACAAAGGCTATTTTGTCTGTCAGTCAAAGTGGCCCCCACTGTAATTGTCTATGACAAAAACAGATTCCACAGAATTAGCCAATGAATTATGTGGTGGGAAGTAAACAGTTTGTGATTTATCATACTCAGGGTTGAAGGTACTGTAGATGGCCCTTTGTCAGGTCCTGATAGGAAAAATCTCTCCTGCATCTTTTATAAAAAATAAATAAATAAATAAAAAGTGTTAAAAAGAAAAAAACAGCCCTCATGCATAGTAATAGCATTCATCCCTATTTGTACCCTCAAGTCAGAACTATGAATAAAAATGGTTGGAGTGGTAATAACTGCTGGGTAACAGTAGCAACGGCATCCAGAATGTCGGACTCATCACGTCACGCCACACTAGCTGCACTCTTTCAGGGCTTTTGCCGGATTATTGCTATTTATTACTGTGAAAAATGGAACCATAATGAGTGTGGGCTGGGAAGGCTGAGGGAAAAAGTCATGCTTGAAAATGTCAACTAAACAGCTCCTGATTATTTTCAAGTACTCCCTGTTCTGAAGTACAAGCAATTTGGCCTGCCACCGACTGGCCCGAGCGCTGGGCTGCCATGTCTGAAGATGATGGCTAGTGCACAGGTGATTGCATGCTTAAAAGAGGGCAGCGATTCAACAAATTTGTATGTGCGCGTCTGTGAAATACTGCAGTGGCCTTTTCATTGTAGGTACGGATCATGCATAATTGAAAGCCGCCTGCTTCTAGACATAATTTTAACCCTGAGAAGCACTTTTAACTGGCTTATTGTTATCATGGTTTGAACTCATATAGTCATTATTATATCTCTAAATTTTGTGGCAGAATCATTTATGCAAAGATGATCGACTTGAAGGACTGTTTGCCAGAGGGCTTCACTCCGATCCAAGACACCACGGATACCCGTTAGCATAGTTTCCGTCTTTTTTTGCTTTCATCCTCTTTTTTTCTCTCTCTCCTCTCTGTAGTCATCATGAGGGAGCGCTTCTCCAGAGGTTGTGAATGTGAATGTTTCATGGGCTCAGGTTTAACTTAATTTATGATAGTGCGAGAGAGTAAATAAATATTTTGCCCCGGAGGTAGGAGGAGAGGAGAACGATGAGTCATTGTTTATCTCTGCCAGAACCCAGCTTTTCTTTATGATGTGCTTATTTATTTATGTATTTATTTGTGCAGAGCGGGAGTGGATGGTGGTTATCTAATATTAATGAAATGCATTCCCTTGATGCTTTAGTGCTTTTTGAGTGCTATGTATTTCTCCTCTTCTCCCCTTCTCTCTTCTCCTCTCACCACGCCTTTGAGAACGCCGCAATATTATTTTGGCATTGGAAGTGAGGGCAGCATGTTTATTATTTTCATTATTATTGCATTTAAACACCCCTCGCCCCGGTATCACGGGCTCAGGAGTAATATGGCAGAGTCAGGTTGTGGGTTCTGGAGGAATGACTAAAAGGAAGACGGAGTCTCATTGGGTGCTGGTTTTAATGTACCGCTTTATTGTAGTAAGGCCATGTTTAATAGATGCCTCAGCCACTGTGTTGCCATTTCACTCTCAGTCAAGTCCCTTATATCCTTCTTACACACATATTTGATGCTGAAGATTACCCTCTAGCACCCAATGACATTTTTATGTAATTATGATGGGCTTTCATATACTTATATGTGCCTGGAGCCTCAAAACATCACATAGGTTGCATTTATATGGTGTTCAAATATTAATGCACATATATATTTAGCTTGTCTCTCTGAATAAATTGTTAGGAAATAGGTAGTTTTTATACATATATTATTGTGTCATTGTTTATAAGGCTTCCCAAGGACAAATAGGTCAGGCAGTTTGTTTGTGAGGGAATTGATGCATAATGTAGGTTTTAGTTATGAGTACATGGGACTGTGGGATATAAAGGCATTCTGGTTTAAATGTAGTTAGACTGCTGATAAATGAAAGACATAATTAGGGCTGTTTATGTTATGACTGTTATATCTCTTTCTCTCTCAGAGGAGCAGGCTTTGAGGAAGGAGAGACTGTGTGTGAAGTTAGTCCCCAGGCACAGCGCTGATACAGCTATATGCAATGTGGTTATACAGGGGAAATCAAAGCAAAGCCTCACTAATTATACATTTATAGGGTAAGATATCATATATTTGGCTAAACTGAGTGAGTTGGTATGACGAGCATGACATTTTTATTTTATTTTTTATTATTATTATTTGTGTGTATTTAATGCAGATGGTTTGGTCACTATTCCCTGTGAGGGTAAAGAAGTATCAAAGTAAATATCCTGGAGCCATGCTTATTATGCTCTCTGAATCGTCATTTTTAAACCGAAGCGGATTGTTCTTCTGGTCTGTGTGTGTTTTTTGACCAGCTCCTGTTTCCTCTAGTGCACCTCAATGCTTGCGGCCTGCCACAGGCATTATATGTGCTTGCTTTACTGGTGCTGCTCTTCCAACAGCATTTAAAGCCACCCCTGATATGTCTTACAAACATTATATAGTATTTTATTGACAATATTGTGCTTCATACCATATAGAGTGAGCAAGTATTGTTTGTTTAGGGCACAGCTGTTTAAAAGTCTGAGGTCAGCAAATGACCTTTTTTTGATGTATTTGAATTCTCTTATGTTGATCAAGGCTGCATTTATTTAATTAAAAATACTGTATAACAGTAATATTGTGATTTATATATATATATATATATATATATATATATATATATATATATATATATATATATATATATATATATATATATATATATATATATATATATTACAATGTAATGTGCTCCTACTGGCAAAGTTGTAGCTTCAGTGCCATTACTCCAGTTTCCAGTGCCATATGATCCTTCAGAAATCATTCTTATATATTCTGATTTACTGCTCAAGAAACATTTCTCATTGTTGTATGGTGTTGGTGTAAGGTCTCTTGGAAACGGCTATACATTTTTATGATGATTATTTGAAGAATAGAGAGATTTATTTGACAGTCTTTTGTAACATTATAAATTTACTTTTGATCAATTTTATGTGTCCTTTTTGAATAAAAGTATTATTATCTTTCAAATAAAATGTTCACAATAAGGAAACAAGCTGTTTTGTCCACAGTGAGCTGAATGGTTTGGGGATTTGGTATTAGCTGGGAAAAGCCACTAAGTCACAGGATACAGCACACAAAACCTCCTCTACCTCTACAACAGATATTGGTGTCACCAGGTAAGACACTTCACCAAGAATACATATACTATATTGCTTATTTTAATATAAATTTCCTTAAAACAGGAGGAGAAAGTATTCATTGAGTCATTCATAGGATGAGAGATAGTCCAACAATCTGTAAAATTAAGTTTCTAAGTTGAAAATTCCTCCTTTTCAAGTTCAAGAACAGAATGTAGCATAAGATAACTGAGTGTGTTTCCACTGATAACCCAAAGTTCAACAGGGACAAAACAGCCATAAGCCACAAGTGCTCAAGCAGGAGAGACCGCCTTGAGGAGAGCACAGTCTGTTGTCTGCTCTGACACACAACACAAACACACAGTCTGCCCCACGGCCTCACACACAAACACACAGCCTGAAGGAAAGAAGACAGAGAGGGAGAGTGACTTTGTACCTCATCCAACTCAAACATGTCGATTATTAATGAGCAGGAAGTAGTGGGGTTTTTCCTCAGTAAATAGTAAATAAACAATCACTGCTCCCATCCTATAGCTGATAGAGCAGAGAGGTTGGTGGGGGTATGTGATTGTGCCAAATGAAAATGCCAGATTTGAGTGCGCCAGAAGGCTGTGAAGGTCCCGGCACTGCAGTTAGGGCCAGTACTCATAAAACTTCTGCAAGCCTTGAAAACTTTGTATTTCAGTGCCCTTATGAGAAGTTGCCATTTCTTTAACCTCAAGACATTGCTGCTGAACAAAGATTTGAGATGGTAATATAGTCTGTTCAGAGCATCATACTGCTTTAGAAGTTACAGTTGTTGGGTGGTTAGTCAACAAAACATTAGCTCTGTTCCGAATCCTAGTAAACTAACGTCCTAACCTCCATGGAACCAAAAGTGACTGCGCCACACAAATTGGACTGAACATGCAATTGATTTCAGTACATTTTGTTGTCAGCATGTTAATAAGCTAACTGTGTGATACTAAAAAGCATTAAAATATGCTTAATCAGTGTAGCATAAATACAGTGCACACAAATATTTTTCAGGTGTGCTTTTGCTTTTTATGTTTTTATTCAGTTACGAAGGTGCTTTAAACCAAATCATTATATATATTGTAATTGTCAATACTATCATATTTTGTATATGCAACATTTCATTTTGCTGTTAATGAAAAAATATTTATTTCAAGAAATTTATCATCAATTCAGATACTGCATCCATTGCATCTGCCTTGGTTTCTGACTCACACGGTTTCTACAAATTTCAGTCGACAGAACATATTTTTAATGTATCATCAGATGAATAATCAAACGCACAAGTAACCAACAGTACTATACAACACTGAACTTTATCTTTTTTTCCATCAGTTTTGTTCACTTGGGCCAATCGCTGACTTGGGCCAATTCTCACATAAATTCTCTGTGATCATTGGTTGTTTCATCCCATGACGAGCATAAGATGTTCTAGTGGGCTCCACTCGGAACTTTGTCTGAAGTTTTGCTCTTTGAACTTTTGCACAAGGCCAACCACTGAAACATACCATGGTTTCGTGGCTTGAATAAAGCCCTTTGTGCAGTGTGTTTTTTGGAAGGTGGCAGCTGTAGCGGAGAAGTGTTTGATGTCTCTGAGTCATCCTACATCCAGTCCCACACATTCACACACTTCGTCTCACCCTGTTAATTCCTCACTCTTTTGAAACCACTTTTCAAGTTGGAGAAGAATAAATTGTACCTCCAAGCGAGGATCCGCGACTCCCCACTCCGATACCTGCTGTGATCACAGACTGTGCACTTTTGTGTTGTTATTACATTTCATGCTTCTACGTCTGTGTGAATGTCCAACAGCAATCTGTGAATCTGTGAAAAAAAAAAAAAAAAAAACTCAGTTTAAGAGGCACAAGAGGTAACCAAGTGTTTCATTGAAAATGTTGTTGGATTTTTTCTGTTTTCAAGACTTTTAGCATCCCGTTAAATTGAATGTATCCGCTATAGAATAACCTTTTTCTGGCTTTTAGTCCATGTCAGTTAGGTTTGACGACATGGCATTGTTCTTCTAAAAGACAAAATTAGAATTTATCAGACAACCACCTTTTCTGGCAATTCAAATTATTAATAAATTCTAATTCAAAATATTAGTAAATACTATACTAGTATATAAATGGTAAAGTAAGCTAAATGCTGGTAAAAAAAATAATAAAAATAAATAAATAAATAAATTCCTTTCTAATTTGTTAAAAACATGTTCATCAAATGATTTGATGGGCTATTTAAGGTTTGATCTAATTTTTCAGAATAAAATGTAATAGGCTTGAATTTCCCTGTGATAAAACATGACCAGTTGTATTAAAGGCAAGAGAATATATTGTTAAAAACAAAGGAATAATCGAAAATAATAAAGGTTTTAGAATAGGAAACCCACGTGTCACATTACACGGTATGATGCTGTTCTCGTCTCATTTCACACAAACCATGCGGCCCCATCAATGTTTTACTGTTTGTAACTGTTCTCAAATTTAAATGGCTTTTACAGTTATAGGAAAGGTGTTTTAAACATAGTCAATAAAGAATAAATGTTTAATGACCCTTTTAACTTTGAATGCTGGTGGTTCTGCAAATAAACCTTTTTGCCTCAGGCTACAAGGACACTAATCACTGTGTGTGCAGACTACTGAGTGTAAAGCTGTTTCCCTTGCTGCCTGTTTGAAATTTCAAAGCGTTTCTATGAAGTGTTGATGTCAAAATAAATAATAATATAATAATCTCAACTCTATCAAGGAGATTAAATACTTATATGACACTTAGAAATATAAAGTGTGTATGAAAAATAGAAATATATTTTGTTTTTACCGATTGTCTTTTTCTTTAGATGTTAGGATGGCAGTGTGAATACTATATCTGCCATTCAAACTGGGCCTGGACAATCCAGTTCCCAAAGTATAGATTTTAGGGTTGTTGTTCTTCAGGGTGAGCTTCTTCTCTCATCTGTGTTGCCATTTGTCATCCTGATAAAACTGTCATCTCTCGTTCTGATATCTGACCTCTAGATTGACAGAGAACATAAAGTTGCCTTGTGCTAATATTTCGGTTCTCTTTTTCTTCATAGAATCAAGGTTCCAGGCATTTTTCTCTGAATGATAGGCCCATATACAGTAAGGCAGGAAAAGTTTTTATATCTTTATATTTCAAAGGTCAAGCATATTTCCAATTGCAAGCAGGAAGCATTTTATGCCATCCCATGATTCTTTTCAATTCATTTGATTTTAATTGAACCATTTAATTTCTGTGATATTAGTGGCACTAAATAGAATATTTTTTTCTTTTTTTTCTTCTTCTTCTTCTTCTTCTTGTAGATGACTTCTGTTGCCAAGATTATAAGAGTTAAGGTTGTGATCTAAATAAAACAGCAATAATATGTCAAAAATAATGATATATGTTGAAATTATCATTAGTTTGTGATGCTGTCTGGTGCCATCAGTGTTGCAATAATTACATGTATCAGCTAACAAATGTTTCATGATAAAATCTGCATATTTCACTTTGTTCTGTGGCAGTCCTACATGGATTTTTGTCTCGATATATTGTCTCAATATCAAGTCAGCTGTGACCCTCTGCATATATGGGAATGTCTCGGATTATGAGTACACTATACACCATGTGAGTAGCACTGATGGATGGGTGTCAGTGTTCCCACTCTTTGTTGGTTTCAGTGACCTCTGTGTCACCTTCTCAACATCAGCTCTCCAAACAACGGCTGATCTACCAGTTCTCAGGGAAGGCAGGCCCTGTACCAGATCTGTTGTGACACCATCATCAAATGTGTTTTTCAGACACTCTTCTGTGTACCCTTTCCCAGAAAGCCCTAAAAAGCATGCAAATTTCCATACACATCAAGTAAACTCAAACTGAGCAGTGCCACGAACAATAGAATCATCAGCAAAGATCTGTGGCTCTTCAGAGCATCTACACTCCCATATTCCGCCGCAGCATTCTTCAAGATTCTTCATTCTCTGCACCTGACATGGAACTTTAAGTGGGGTAATGACAAGCGGGAAAGCCGCCGTTGCAGAGAGCAGCTGTCTACAAGCCTGGTTTGTGTGGGCTGCCTGTTCGGAGCGAGCACTGAGGTGTTGTCATCGAGGATCTCAGATGAGTGTCAAAACACCATCTTCGAGATTCCTCTCAGTTTGAGCCGTATTATTTTTATATACCGTTTTTATCCCAGTCTTTGCCTCACCGAAGGCTTTGGCAAATTTGTCCACAGTGTGACAGATGTTCCCAACGTCTCCTCCCCGAGACGGACTTGCGCTTCAGCTTCTACGCCGATGCCTTCTTGAGTTTCTCATCAGCCACCCATGGAGATTCCAGCATGTGGGATTGGGCTTTTGATATTGAGATTACCCTGACTAATTAGCTCCTTTATTAGGCTCCTCCAAATTTCACAGGCTGTAATAGTGCCTTGCCAGTAAATACTGTACAAGTTAGCAACCATTTCTGTTCATGCAACAGTACACAAAATTGTGTTCCGCTTCATCACTGATGGTAGTCCAACAACAATTCATTCTTATTTTAGTCTGCCTACACTACTAGGATGTGTCTGTCTTCTCATTTGAAGAATCTGCTCTAATTTGTTCAGTCCTTCATCCCAAGTCGAGCCTCTTTCTCCACCTACCAGGCATTGTGATATTCTTGAGTGCTTGTCTTTGTGTCCACTTGTCTTCCATTTGGCCTTATTAGGAATCATCCATCAACTGTTCTCCGAGTTTGTGCCTTGAGACCTTTGTCTGTCTTCAAACTCCCTTCTTTTTTGGCCTTCGCGTCATCCATAGATCTAAGTGGAGCATGCTGAAGATCTAAAATGTCATAAGATACAGAAACAAATTGAGGCTTATGCTGTGGTATACGAGCTAAATTGTTTACATTTTATTCCCAGTTCTGTTGTAAGTCTGAGCGGTATTGTGGTATAATTAGTTATTCAAAATAGAGATTTGTGTCAGTGTGGCTCTGATAGGTTTGAATGATGATTAATTGTAGTCAAAACTCCAGTGGCCGACGTAATGCAAGCCTTGCGCTGCCGTTGATTATGTAGCCATGTTTGTATTTTAAGAATTAGATGTGTGATTGATATGCCATATGCTACCCAAAGCCAATGTACCTTATACCGTTAAAAGCAGAGAATTGGGATTGAGTATGGTTACACTGTTTGACAGCTCTGAAGATAGGAAAATGCTTGCTCCTGAAAATTATATTGATTCAAACATATAGTTTTATTTCACTTTTTGAGAGACAGCTCAGATAGAAAGTATTGGAAAAGGTTTTTTTTTTTTTTTTTTGGAGGGGGGCGGGTGCTTGACACTAGCACAATGAGTTGCTCTATTTAAATCCTGTATTTTAAACATATAAAAGACGTTAGATAATCTTATCTCTATTTTGACCTTATCAGGTGGATTTGTGTGCCGTAAACAGGCTTTTCACTGAATATATCTAATTTCCATTTTCTGTATCACTCAGTATCATTCGCTATTGTTTTGGCTTGCTCCAGTGACTGGGGTAGTTGAGGCCAGTTTCGACGAAAGAGCATCTGGACTGTCTCCTTTCAGTTTTATGGGCTAAATGTGGCAATTGATGCCAACCTTTTAAAAATTCACCATTGGGCCGAATTGAACATGGGCAAATGCTGATGCAGATGAACAGAGAGAAGTTGGCCCCATCGAGAGAAATAAATCTGAGTTGCAGGCTTCAGTTCATAAATACCACAGGCTGTCAGGGAGCATGTTTTATGGCCCCAGATAGAAATTACTGCATTTATTTATCTCATCACACCTGATAGAAATGCAGAGTAGCCACTCACGGCAGACCTGTCTTCAGTTTACTCACGAGTTGAATACTAGAGCTGACCCACAGTTCCCATTCATTTATTCAGATGAATATGTACAGTAGATCTCTGGTGGACAGAGTGTTTGACTAAAAAAAAAAAAAAAAAAAAAAAAGGTTTTCAGAAAGAAGCAATGACTGTGTTTTGCTAATTCAGTTTTTGCTTAGCGGATTTCTACACCAAAGCAACCAACCAGATTTGCATCCGTGCCCGGAATGAATGCTTCAACTATTTCATCTATTTATTTCAAACGTACCGCTCCTCCATTTTCAACATCTAGGCATCTCCTGCTTTGCATTGATATCACATTTCAGAAGCTTTTCCAACATCCACTTCTGCACTTACCTTCCTGACTTACTCTCAAACTCAGATTCTTCCGCCAGCCAAATGACATCTCACTCCCCTTGGCAGTGTCACTTTGCTCCTAATCTTCTTCCAAACATGACTCGGTCTGACTTTAATGCATCTGATGCATCCTGTAACATGTTGGAGATGCTCATTTGGTCTTCAAAGCATGTCTAAAGCAGAATTATGCAGCGCTCCTGATGCAGAGAGACTCAGGCAGCGAGGCACTGAATTTATTGATTCCTGTGAGTGAGTCAAAGAGTGTAATTCACCAGCACCTGATTGATGAGGAGAGCAAGTTCAAACTGTCCATGAAGTGCAACTCATGCTATTTTTGCTCTTTCCCAAAACTATGGTATGGTTAAGCAGTTTGAGTTGAGACCAGCAGAGGATTCTTATGTTTATGCAAAATGAATAATAGTAAGTATTATTATTATTATTATTATTATTATTATTATTATTTGTTATTATTATTATTATTATTATTATTATTATTGGCTCTTTGACAAATTGCTTTTGTTACTCTTTTGTCAGTCAAGTCTAAATGCATAAATGTAATTAAAAGGTATTATTATTAATAATAATAATAATAATAATAATAATAATAATAATAATAACAATAACAATGATAAATAATGATAGTAGCCTACAAATATAAAATATATTATAGTAAAATGCAGGTATAAAAGTATAAATGCAGTGCTAATCACTTTAATGCAAGCATTTTATTATAAAAATATAGAATAATATTTGATCATATTCATACTAATAATTATGAATATTCATAATTATTTATATTGTATTGTAATAAGATTAATTATAATAAAATAGAGATTTTTTATTATATGTTTTATAAATAATATTTATTATCAGTATTATTATTATAAAATAATATTCAATATTTTTGTACATTGTATTTGTACCTATATATTTAATTTAAATAATAATAATAATAATAATAATAATAATAATAATAATAATAATAATAATCTTTATATAATAATATTAATTGTATTTTATTATTGTAAATTATTGGTTGGGTTTTATGCATTTATCTGACAATTTGGTTTGAATGTTTTCAGCATTGTTACTGCAACATTATAAGATACATTGGCACTCCTACATAGGAATCTACTGTGATGCTCCAAGGAAAAAAAGAAAAAAAAGTAAGTCCAACACTTTAGCTGTCCACACAGGATGGCACTAATAATCTAGCCACAGACACCCTTCTTGTACTGATGAGGTGGTTGTGTGTGTGTGTGTGTGTGTGTGTGTGTGTGTGTGTGTGTGTGTGTGTGTGTGTGTGTGTGTGTGTGTGAGGGGGGAGGAGGACTGCTGCTGCTGTTGGTTTGTGTGTGTGTGTGTGTGTGTGTGTGTGTGTGTGTGTGTGTGTGTGTGTGTGTGTGTGTGTGTGTGTGTGTGTGTGTGTGTGTGTGTGTGTGTGTGTGTGTGTGTGTGTGTGTTATGCCATACTGGCTTAGGAAACCCTACTTATTACCACCGACTCCATGACAACCTCTCACAGCCTCCTTAGAGCCACAGGCAGGGAGGGATAGAAAAGAGGAGGTTAATGATCTGATGGAGTCAGTGACTTACAGTGGTTAAAGATGGAGACCCACAATCCCTAACATCAATGATTCCTGTTACATTTATTCTATATTTATATTCCAGCACTTTAAAGAGTTTAAGAACTCTTTAAAGAGCGGATTCATTTGTGGAACACAGTGTTGTACAGTCCCAGTAAAGTATGCCAAATCTCATAAGTTTGCTGCTTTTTTCACTATGTGGCACTTTGAAGACAATTTGAATTGCACTGTGTGAATTGCGTTTATGACAGATTTTGTGGGACGTGTTTGCATTGTTTCCTGATTTGCAAAATTCCTTCATAATTCTGCATGTGCAAATAAATGGTGCTTAAACTCTAGAAAGCACAAACCTTTTTCTTAAATTGCTGTGTGAAATCTCCTTCCAGAATCTTTTTTATCTAATACAGTAATTCATTTGAACATTTCCATTAATTATTTCCTATTTCTGTGCGCATTGTTAAATCTTTCCTAGGCCAGACTATGAACACCAAATCTACAACTTCTACACCAAATCAGGTCAGTCCTCTTGTAACTATTATCTCAAAAGTTCAACATTCATTTTATCTAGTGTAGCAAACGTTTACAGCATCTCTACACAACCTTCTGTGACAACCTTGACTTTAGAGACGTCCCTAAGATTATTGTTAACCCTTCAAATGGCAGAAAACGACACAGTCACACCAATGACGTATGCACTCCTATGCAAACATTAGGAGAATGAGATTTGTGTGCTTCAGGAAATCCCATAGACCACCTCGTCCTGCAGACCTGTCTTTCAGGTCCAAAATATAACTTGAGATTGGGATGTGAAGGTATGCTTGTGTGCTTTTTTTCTGGCTGGAGAGAGACACCATGTGGTGAGAATGAGATAATCTGTAGCATAGAGGAAGAAATCATACTGTATTGAGGTACATCCAGATCCAAAACTGACATTTGGCCACACCTGCTAACAGCGAGTTAATTTAGATAAATTGACCAGTTATAAATATATCGTATGTGCTGTTTTGAGATACATTGGTATACATATGCATGTCCTTATCATGTTTTTATTTTTATTTATTTTTTTGTTTATTGTGAATAAATGTGCAGGTCATATAATGTAAAAACTGCACATGCAATCATGATTTTATTCTTCATATTTACATTTTAGTGGCTTAATGTGAGGAATATTCCAAATGTGTTGTGACATGGAGATGTAGAGCAGAAAAATGTTAGAATATGTGCAAGTTGCTACAGTTTTTTTTATCTTTCTTTCTGTTTATTATTATTTTTTTTTACTGTGTCCCTTCTAGACTAAAAAATACAAAATAATTTAACTTGAGTTTAACGCTTGTGTTTGTTTGTTTGTTTTGTATATTAATTAATTGCATTAATACCTATTTGGTATTAACAGCCTTAAAGAGCCTGCAGTAAGTCACGTATAGATTTTACGCATACTGTTATTGTGCAATTACATGCATGTTGATCATATCAAGGCTTCAGTGGATAAAATAAGTGACTGACATGTTAAACTCTGCCATTTGCCTTTGATGTGGTTAAAGTGACAGCAGATTGACTTGTTCTTGAGTTAGGCCAAAGAGAAAGGAAAGGATCTGTCAGCATGAGGGCTGATGCATTCTGCTTCCCTGTCGCCATGGTAATGCCATTTGACTGACAGGCAGACACATGCTCTGCCACCAATCATCACTCTGTCACCACAAGTAGTGTGTTCTATTGATCCTCCTTTAGCAACTTCTCTGTAACCATCAGGAACTGTGTTCACAGGCGAGCTTAGCAGCCGACCAGTATGTGGTCTAGTTATACAGTGGATATTTTGATATTTTTATTGATGGAGATAGTAGAGATGGAATGTGTACACAAACTGCTATGACACAATGTATAATTGTGTATAATTATACTATATATTGTATACTATATTGTATACATTATATGTATTTATAATAATATTTATAATAATAATAATAAATACACACACACACACACACACGTAATAATTATTATATAAATTAGCATGCACACATATCTTATAAGATAGAATTATAATTTATTTGTAGATATATGTGTAATAATAATAATAATAATTATTATTATTATTATTTAGTTAATTATGAAATTAAAGTTAAAGTTAACTATGCATCTATTTTTACTTAAAATGCATGTAGGATTATTATTATCATTATTAGAGACTTTATTGAATTTCTTCCTGAATTGAGTTATAACGTGAAGAGTAAGAGTGGGGTTTCGAACAGACAGATGGATTTACTTTAATCGTCGGGGACTCCACGCACATGCATATGTGCATAAATGCATGCATGTGGATGTTGACAGTTGGCCAGGTTCGAGCTGGGCTAAAACCATGTGCGCTCTGTCAGGCTCGTAGCACCAGCTCCTTCAGGATTGATGAATTGCCTGCTTTCTTGATTAAACCTTCTGTCACTTCCCAACAAAATACACACATGCAAAAAAAAAAAAAAAAAACAGCACAGTAAAGACTAGCCCAGCACAGGAGATTCGACATGTCTGGAAATCTGTCATCGTCAGCCATATTATGTGTGGATTTAAGGTGTCGGTGCTTTGACACTTATTAACAGAGTAATAAAAAATTAATTCGCATAGATTTGGCAACCTTCATTCACTTGACAGTCTATGCTCATTTTAACAAGCTGAGTATTTCTAGAGTTCTCAACCTCTTATTTTGTTTCACCACTGCCTCTTTGAAGCTGAGCAAGATTTTTTGTGTCATTTATTTTTTATTTAGCTTGATGGCTTGAAGGAAATATTTCCTAATTAGCGAAGGAATCAGTGTGAAAAAGAGTCCGTTTGCAACATCTGTGAGGTGATGGATTTGAATGCATTCTTTTTTTGGGAGTATTAATACTAATACATAGTCACAGAAATGAGAGTATTATGTGTGGTTGGAAGCTTGACTTTTGCCACTTGACATTTTCATCTTTGTCTATAAAAAGCGGGGAACAGATACTCATAATAACACAGATATTCAATATCCCCTACGTAACTTACATTAACATATCTATTGCATTAATTGAGAAAAGGACAACAATGCCTTTATTAAAGATAATATAACCGCAATCAATTATTCCTTGGTGAGTTAAAGGAAGATCAATTTAGAGATGAAGGGGAGAGAGAGAGAGAGAGAGAGAGAGAGAGAGAGAGAGAGAGAGAGAGAGAGAAATTCAGAAATGTTTCAGTACTGCCTCAAGTTTGTAAAATATCAGAGCGATGACAATGATTTTTGATTTTCCGAAACTGATATTAGTCCTCTTATTAAAGTATGTGCATCTGATTTTAATTTGCTCCAAATAATTGGAAAATGCAACAGAGCTTTCCAATTAAAGTGCCACTTTACACACTTTAATAATACCCCCATAATATTAGAGCTTATGAAATGACAGGTGAGCTGGTGTATGAATAAAACATAAAGGCTCGTAATAAGAGACAAGAAAAAAATGGCAGACAGTTGTTGGGGGGAGGGGGGGTGTTAAAATGCTTGACTCAATTTGCATATATTAATCTCTTCTTTTCAGCCTTATCGAATATTTGTGCGTATTTGAAGTTAAAATAGTGATGACAGGCTGGGGTATGCTTCATTTTTCCACGGATTTATTGCTTCTATAATTCAGGATCTTTAATAAGCCAATATGACTGATCCTCCGAGTTCTGTGGAATTTAGTTAATTGTTCCAGATGGTGCTCACTGATTATGCAAAATGACTTCTCTTTTTTTTTTACTTTTTTTTTTTTTTTTTTTTTACCATCCCCGACCACACTGTTTTTTGATTGACTAACACAGAGAAAAAAGATTATTTTTGGGCCAGCACTTTCATTAGGAAGCCTCTCATCAGGTTTCAAACAAAAGTTCCATCTTATCTCTGGCTGCAGACTGCGCCGTCACTAGCGCTCCAGCTAGCGCTTGGCAGTCGACGAGGATCCCATAGGCTTTTAATCGTGACTCTAATCTTGTGTAGCCCAGCAGCTCTCTCCACCCGTGTGGCCATATTTTACAATACCAAAACACTTTAGACTGAAGGATTAGAGAACATGCACTCGGGCTAGCGACACAAAAACTCATCTGCTAAGTGCGGCTGCTCCATGGCTGGATGACTAGCCTTGAGGAACTAGTTGATTAAAACCCCCCAAAGCTAGGCCACTATTTTCTGCTCCTCCTCTCTCATAGCTGAGGTCCCATTGAAAGTTCACCTTGATTCTGTTTAGCATCAGCTAAATTGCCCTAAATGAATTGTGTATGGATATTTGATGGGTGGCGGTGAGGGGACTAGTAGGGGAATAGACATAGACCAGATTTACAGCTGTGTTTTACTTTCGATGGGTACACGATTTAAGCCGCACAATTTCGGGGCAATAAAATTGTTCTGAAAGGGAGCCAAGGACTTCAGGTTGGCGACAGGGCATGAAAGACTGCATACAGCTTCTTTTCCAAAAAAGCCATTAATGATTTATTCCCGTGGCCTGCGTAGAGGGAGCCTGGGGAAAATGCAGAGGGGGTTTACAACTTGCTTGGCTTGTGTGCATGATAGCAAACACCACTAAACTTATAATTGATGTGTCATCTAAAGTTCTGTTTCTGGATTAATCTGGATTTAAGACCCTCAGTCTTCCTTTAGGGGTTCTCTTGGCATTACTAGAGTATTGGGACCTATAGTAATATGCACATTGTGCAACATGACTGTGTTTACCTACTTTTTTTTTTTTTTTTGGATGCTGGCATTGCAAAATAATTAGAACAATTATTGTGCAAGTACAAATACTTCTACATTTACATTTATAGTTTTACCTATTGCATTTTAGTATTGAAGAGTCAACTAAAAACATTTAAATTCTATCCCTAGTTGAAATTAATTTATCAATATTTTATTCATTTTGTTTGTTTTATATATAAATAAACTGTTTAATATATATATATATAGATATATTTAATTTTTGTTTATATATATATATATATATATATATATATTATATATATATATACTTTTTACTGTTTAATATATATATATATATATATATATTAGCATTAAAATATACATTCAATCAACATCCATTTTTTTTGCAAAAAATATTCAATCTTATTTATACTATGAATAAAAACGTGCTCTTCTATTATTTTCTAAATGTGTCTGTACTGTAAGTTTCTTGGAGATTTAAGTCAAGCGTAAGACTAATGAGAGGCTCGTGCCTGTAGGCCTAATCACAGTCCGGGGTATCATTCCTCAGCCGTCCATCTCTCAGCCCAGAATAAGATCTGTTCCTTCATTAGTCTCCAGCCTATCAAACATGGCCTCCCTCAATAGATGGGCCTGTCTAGCCTTCCCATTGCCCTCATGTTCAGCAGTCTTTGTTATCGCACATCTAATTAGAACTTGATAAAAATATTTCCCTCGAAATCCCGCCATTAAATATAGGTTAAGGAGATTTATGATCAAATATGCTCTTAAAGATCTTTTAATGGGTCTGTGGACTCGTTAAGTTGGTTATTAACGAGCCCCTAATACATAGTGTGATTTAAACTCACAATGAGATTCCGGGGAATGGAGCCATTTCTGATAAGGGGGAAGTGGGCCCCCCAAAGGCTGTTTTGAAAGTGTGCCGCCTGCTTTGTCTCAAAATTTATTATCTTTAGCTGTATGAATAGTTTATTCTCTGAAACAATGGCCAAATTCCCACACTAATGCTCTTAAAATAAATGCTAGTCAGCATGCTATTGTATGTTTTGTCACTTTATGAACATCCTTTATTATTTGCAATGGGTCGCAGTTAATTTATTTTTAATTTTTAATTTATTATTTTTTTTCTGTTATTCAAGATTATACAATAGTTTACAATAAAGAAAAGTCTTCATCAAAAAGTAATAAAATACATGTACTAAGTTTTTAGAAATGTTCTATTTATGTGTCTAAAGTTCCATGCAACATGCACTTTATAGTTCCTAAAATGTAAATCTTGACATCTATAGTCAATGAGGCTCCTGCTTCCTATCCGTGATCGCCTACACAGTTGCTTCATTCAGGTCTCAGTGTCATACTTGCACTGTTTGTTAGGCCAAACTGCAGCTGTCAAACCTTATGCACATACTCTCATCTCTGAATGACACATCTGAGCTACAGTATCTACTGAGCCTTATGTCACGGCGAATGTAATGCTACAATGATTAACATAATTAATGAGGAATGGCGGTGCGGCATTGGTAGATTGGTTTAAGGAGATGATGAATGGTCTTATGGCTGCACCAGTGGCTGCCAACGAGGCCTCTCATGCTGTCATCCCTCCTGCCTGAGTCCTGGCACACATCATTACTCACCGGGCCGAGGTGCCACTTTACATCGCCCTGCAGCCACCAACATGAAAAACTTAATAACACTCCCCAGCTCTGAGGGGATCTATTGGGGCTCCGTGCCAGTGATTGTCTACTGTAGGGTGCCAGTGAAACTTAAGTGGAGGTATGGGATGCTAGCTCAGCTCAAAATAGCACTCGCACGGACTGTACAAAACAGTCACTGACCCTGATCGCATGACCCTTAAACCACTTTCTTGCCTTAATTTGCATCTCTTTCTAGTATGGTTCAAGATCTCTTTCCAAGTCCACCCTACCTCCTGCTCCATCATGGTGAGTTAGCATACCCACAGAACTGCTAATTAAGAGGGGATTTGGTGTAATTGTGCCTTCTGGTGCGGCCCATCCGGCACACGCAATTTAGCGGTGGGTCCATTGCCAGCTCTGCCGTTCATGCGTGCTCTGGAGAGGCCAAGCTCATTTACTTAGAGTCTCAAAACAACTTCAGATCACTATACTAGCATTATAGTACCGCTAGACCTAGCACATGCCAGAGCTAGTACTAATCTCTTTAGTACACTTGACTAATCCGTAGACCTCTTATCTTAGGAGGTTTTAACACTTGGTTCAATTGTTTGGTCCAAACCAGAGTTTGATTACTCACCCTACCCCTGCTATTATATATATAAAATGTTTTTGTTTGTTTGTTGTTGTTTTCATTACTCAGTTATTGTATTTATTTTTAATACTTGCTCTCTGAAGACAATTTATTCAGAGATAAGCAACTGTGAGAAAAGCATTATTCTATAATAATTAGTGTGCACCTGTTAGGGCTGTCACAATATCAGATTTTTCAAAGTATATATCGTCAATAGCTAAGTTAAAATAGATTGTGTTCATACCAACTGTGCACTATACTGAAATACTCACATGAAACTTACT
Source organism: Cyprinus carpio (assembly GCF_018340385.1). NCBI lineage: Eukaryota > Metazoa > Chordata > Actinopteri > Cypriniformes > Cyprinidae > Cyprinus > Cyprinus carpio. The sequence continues at coordinate 16,077,206 of NC_056579.1, read as the reverse complement.
CCAGACCACCTTTTCAAATAGAATGGGGTCGCTTTCACATCAACAACATGATTCAGACTCTTTAACCTCAAAACTTTTAATGTAAAAGCATCAATTAGTGTTTAGTATTTCTCTCTGTGATTATGCACATTTGTGTCATTACATGGAGAAAAAAATATGGAGATCATTTTTATCTAGAGGTCAAGTATCTTGACCTTTCTTACTGAATAAAATGGGTGATAGGTGCTGGAATTACATTACATTACAGCATTGCTGAAGTGTGTGCTTGATGCCAGGCATCCACTGGAGCATTTTCACTCTGAAAGACAGATAGATCAGTGCCCAGTGGGTGATGCTTACTGGCACCCAACCCACTATACCAGATTTCAAGGGCCACTTGTCAACCAGATGGAAAAATAACAATTCTCTGCTAAATAAACTTAATACATCTCCCCTGCCTCCTTATCTCTCTGGTCTCTCCCCTTCACTCTTTCACTTTTTATGCATATAAAGGTTTGTCCAAAATGACAATACTGTCATCATTTACTCATGTCATTCCAAACCTGTTGGACTTTCAGTCTATCACAAAGGTGAGTTTATGATAGATATATTGGCCATTCTTTCTAATCAAAGTGGACATGAAGGAGAATATATAATGACAGGTTTGAAGTTTTTGTCCAAAATAGTCCATTAAGATTTAGTGTTGCTGCTTTTCTCTGAATAGCTCATTTCAATTACCTACATTCCATTTGGGTTTTCTGTTCTGCAAGTTCTGCGGCATGTTGCTTTAAAGTGAAATATAAATTCTTCTCACTTTAATCTTTTCTGCATAAGTGCGATGCACAATGTTACAAAGTTAAGATGGAAAACGAATAAAAGACAAAAATCTGACAAAAGCAGGAGGAATGGCAAGGGGCACGACCACGAGTTAATAAAAGGTGCTGAAAATAGCAGCGAGCCATCATCTGTTCTCATAGCACGGGTCAGGAGCGCTGACACTTCCAAAACTCCTCCTGTCAGGGCAGGGGGCCATTTGTATTCTCTCTCATTAGGCAATTTGACTAATGACCAGGCTGGGCTTTGAAGGGGCTCAGGCAGACCTCCTCGCCCAGGCTCTGGCTTCACCAGTCAGCAGCCTTTATTGGAATGGCACAGATGGCAAACCCGGGTGACAAAATAAACGACAATATGTATCTGAGATGTCTTCAGGCAGTGGGCACAATTTTTCTTTAAAAGCAAGAAGGTTTGTTGCTGTTAGACAGACTGTGTGCTGAGAAAGCTGTTGGGATTTCCCTAGGGTTAAAGCAACCCATCCATCCCACTGATCCTTCTGAGTCCAATCAGCAGTCCACACCCACTGGGTAACCCTCTCTTCCAATCAACTTCCCCAGGTTTCACATCCATTTGCACAATTGTCCTTTATGCATGACCTGCTGCTGCTGCAGTGACTCAGACCCAGTCTGCTGTTGCTCTCCTGCGGTTTGGCTGGACGTTATCAGTGTGAGCTGTGGGTGTGAGGAGATTAAATACATGTTATAGGGTAAAAAGGTAAGGGAAGGTCTGAATAGCTATATGGAAAGAACATTAATTACTTATATAGCCTGAAAGTAGAATAATGTAGAATATTTTTGGGTACTTACTAATTTTATTAAGTAGTTGAGTACTCACTTCTTTTCAAATGTTTGGGGATTTTTAAGTGCTTTTGAAAGAAGTCTCTTATGCCCACCAAGGCTGCATTTATTTGATCAAAAAGACTGAAAAAGGCAGCAATACTGTAAAATATTATTACAATTTAAAGTAACTGTTTTATGTTTTAATTTAATTGAAAATTTAATTTATTCCTTTAATGGCAAAGCTGAGTTATCAGCAGCCATTACTCCAATATTCAGTCACACGATCCTTCAGAAATCATTCTAATGTGTTGGTTTGGTGCTCAAGAAACATTTATCATCATCATCATCATCATCAATGTTAAAAACAGTTGTGCTGCTTAATATTTTATATGATTCTTTTATGAATAGTAAGATGAAAAAAAACATATTTATTTGAAATATAAATATTTTGTTACATCAAAAATGTCTGTACTGTTACTTTTGATCAGTTAAATGTGCCCTTGCAAAATCAAAAATACTAATTTCTTAAAAATAAAAAATAAAAAAAAGCTTTTAAACTAAATATAGATACAGTTATGTTTTTTTGGTTTTAGGGTCTTTCCCCTACTCATCAAACTTCATGTTTTGCCATATTATGGCGTATTAAAATCTGAGGAACAAAATAAATGAAATATGAGCTGGTTTGCTACTTTGAACTGTTACAAAGTGTCTGTTTTAGTCTGTGTAGCCTAAAGAATTATTTTAAATTCACTGCATTCCCCTTTCTCATCACATTTTCCCCCTCCTCATCTAGGGAAGAAATTATTTTTTGTTTCATGAACTGTGCTGTACTGGCTGACCGAGTTTTCCATCTGTCAGTCTTTTAGCATTAGCCTAGGTATAAATCTGATGTGTGTGTGCGCCGGTATGGTGAGCGTGGTTGGTGGAAGTCCTGTGTGACAGTGCATCCAACAATGGAAGTGTGAAAGATTAGAACTCATAGCAGCATGTAACGGAAGTCTTCTCTGCCTGCAGCAGCCATCCGTCAGGGCTCGAGGACTGTGGGGATGACAATGGCGAAATTTTTCACAACACCTGACACAGCTATTAATAAGGCAATGATCCTCATAGCCACACTCATTCTCACTTTAGCACACCCTCATCATTCACTCACTCTAACCAATTCTGGTGCTGAACTCATCACTCTAATCAGCAATTAATGTCATGATTGTACCTGTCTACCCGGTCTAACCACTTGTCAAGTATTGGCAGACTGAAAGTCCCTATTGTAGTATTTGTTTTGAATAAACAGATATTATGCAACATTGAACTGCAAATCTGTGTCCGTCAACCCTGTAAAGATCAATGAGCTCTGTTGTAATTACAAGATGTTTTGGTAACAGTCAGATCCTGTAGCTCAACTGGTAGAGCATTGTGCGTGTAATATATATATATATACAAACCCGATTCCAAAAAAGTTGGGACACTGTACAAATTGTGAGTAAAAAAGGAATGGAATAATTAACAAATCTCATAAACTTATATTGTATTCACAATAGAATATAGATAACATATCAAATGTTGAAAATGAGACATTTTGAAATGTCATGCCAAATATTGGCTCATTTTGGATTTTGTGAGTGCTACACATTCCAAAAAAAGTTGGAACAGGTAGCAATAAGAGGCCAGAAAAGTTAAATGTACATATAAGGTACAGCTGGAGGACCATTTTGCAACTTATTAGGTCAATTGGCAACATGATTGGGTATAAAAAGAGCCTCTCAGAGTGGCAGTGTCTCTCAGAAGTCAAGATGGGCAGAGGATCACCAATTCCCCCAATGCTGCGGCGAAAAATAGTGGAGCAATATCAGAAAGGAGTTTTTCAGAGAAAAATTGCACAGAGTTTGAAGTTATCATCATCTACAGTGCGTAATATCATCAAGATTTAGAGAATCTGGAACAATCTCTGTGCGTAAGGGTCAAGGCCGGAAGACCATACTGGATTGCCCGTGATCTTCAGGCCCTTAGACAGCACTGCATCACATACAGGAATGCTACTGTAATGGAAATCACAACATGGGCTCAGGAATACTTCCAGAAAACATTGTCGGTGAACACAATCCACCGTGCCATTCGCCGCTGCCGGGTAAAACTCTATAGGTCAAAAAAGAAGCCATATCTAAACATGATCCAGAAGCGCAGGTGTTTTCTCTGGGACAAGGCTCTTTAAAATGGACTGTGGCAAAGTGGAAAACTGTTCTGTGGTCAGACAAATCAAAATTTGATGTTCTTTTTGAAAAACTGGGATACCATGTCATCCGGACTAAAGAGGACAAGGACAACCCAAGTTGTTATCAGCACTCAGTTCAGAAGCCTGCATCTCTGATGGTATGGGGTTGCATGAGTGCGTGTGGCATGGGCAGCTTACACATCTGGAAAGGCACCATCAATGCTGAAAGGTATATCCAAGTTCTAGAACAACATATGCTCCCATCCAGACGTCGTCTCTTTCAGGGAAGACCTTACATTTTCCAACATGACAATGCCAGATCACATACTGCATCAATTACAACATCATGGCTGTGTAGAAGAAGGATCCGGTTACTGAAATGGATGGTATTGAGTGATGATATTTTGCATATATTGAAAATTTGGCGCATCATAAAGAGGAAGATGGGTTAATGAAGACCTAAGACAGTTGAGCAACTAGAAGCCTGTATTAGAAAAGAATGGGACAACATTCCTATTCCTAAACTTGAGCAACTTGTCTCCTCAGTCCCCAGACGTTTGCAGACTGTTATAAAAAGAAGAGGGGATGCCACACAGTGGTAAGCATAGCCTTGTCCCAACTTTTCTGAGATGTGTTGATGCCATGAAATTTAAAATCAACTTATTTTTCCCTTAAAATTATACATTTTCTCAGTTTAAACATTTAATATATGTCATCTATGTTGTATTCTGAATAAAATATTGAAATTTGAAACTTCCACATCATTGCATTCGGTTTTTATTTACAATTTGTACAGTTTCCCAACTTTTTTGGAATCAGGTTTGTATATATATGTAATATATATATATATATATATATATATATATATATATATATATATATATATATATATCTATATATATATATATATATGTATCCAGTTGTGTGTGTGTGTGTGTGTGTGTGTGTATATAGTATAATAAATACTTAATACCAATCTTTAATACCTGTCAATTGAATTATGATGGTTTCATAGTCTTTGCAGACACAATCTACCTTGTAAAGTGCATGTGAACGGGTAATTAATGTAATTTTGATAATTTTGTGTAGTTTGTTTCATAGTTTCACCAGGATTTTGGCATTTAACACAACCTGTGTTAGCATCTGTCTAATCTGAGTAGTTTCTATTAAGTGACTGATGAATTTTTTGCAGCCTTAGACACTTTCCCCACCATTGACAGAATGTTCCATCACTTATGAGACAACGCTTCATTCCTTTCTTCTGTGGAACACTAAAGCTGATTTTTAAATGAACCCAGGGTTCTTGACTCATAATATAAGTTCAATGGGTGCCTTCACTTTGAGAGTCAAAAAAGCAGATACAGGAAACACAAAATTAATAACTACAGATCCTGACAATATATTATGAAGGTCTTATGAAGTGAAAAATGTATCTGTGCAATAATGTGGTTTTTATTTACAACATTATTACTTGTAATCCATAGCCTCTTAAAGTGATGGAACCCGTTGACTTGTATACGAACCACCATAGATTCAGCTAAAAATCATCTTCAGTGTTCTGCTGACGAAAGTAAGTCATATACATCTTAGATGGCCTGAGGCTTAGTAAATTAACAGCAACTTTTAATAGTTGGGTAAACTCTTCCTTAGAATATATGGGAAGGTTTTTTTTATATATATATATATATATTATTAGTTTTGTATGGTCTTAGTTTTAGTATATTGGATATAATATATATACTTCCTTAGAATATATGGGAAGGTTTTTTTTATATATATATATATATAAGATAATAAGCCCAAGTCTGTTGCTATATATGCTAACTATGTACAATTATATTATTGATTGTGTTTTATTATTTGCATTTTTTTTTTCTGCTGTCTCTGACCTGCAAAACATTTTTGGGTCACAGGCCACCAGTTCAAACACCAACTATTGTTTTAAATGCTTTACAACTACTTGGAGCACAAAGTCCCAGTGTTCCATAATATGATCTCACCCAATAATTTTCATTTACTTCAAATATATTTCCTGAACACTGGCATTTTGGTGCATTTGTACCAACAGATCCTTTCAAGCTGCTTCCATAATCTCAGTTATGCTCTTCCAGAGAAGTGTATATATCAGGCTGCCTGTGGTCTAACCTATTTGTGTATTATCTGCCAGGCACCATACTTTACCTTTACGACTTCAGTCCAGGCAACAGCAGTCTGGACAAACATTACCTTAACACTCCTCCTCAACGTGACCCCAAACTCACATCTATTATTCTCTCTACTGTTCCCATCAGGCCACGTGCCTTTGCAAAAAGTGTGTACATGTATGTGTGTGTTAGTGTGGGACACTAGTATGAGTGGCAGGTGAATAATAAGTGCAGTCTGATTGAAAGGCAATGTTTGAACAATAAAAGGGAATGCTCCGGCCTTCAAGTCCCGCCTTCATCCATTTGACGCATGCCTATTCATCCGCCTTGCTCTCTTTCCTCATGCTGTTGTTCACCAAAGCTTTAGCACATGTTTATTCACTTGTTTTTATGGACCGAAACATGTTGTTATCATCCTCTTTTCAATTACCCGAGCTCTGCTGGTGAAATGACCTCTTGAAGCTCTTTGTTGTTCAATAGTCCATTCTAGAGTCGAGTGATACATTCCCTGAGGCCTGTCTAATGGCCTTAAAGGTAGTATCCATAATGGTGTTAAAAAAGTATTCATAGAGAAGCCCAAAGTTGTTTGATCAGGTTGTTAATGGCTGTGGTAAAGTGATTTAACATTGTATATCATTCTCTCGATTTTTAGAGCTTGTACAGTATAAGTAGGACATATGCATTTTTAAAAGTACATGGTACAACCATGGCAACAACATTGATTTTTTGTTTAATTTTGTTTTTTGTTTTTTTTTTTTTTTTGTTTGTTTGTTTGTTTTTTTTTTTTTTTTTTTTTTTTTTTTTTTGTTTTTTTGCCATGTTAATATTTTTTTTTTCCTGAAATAAAAGTCTATGATGTGATAGAAGAAAAAGACAATAAAAAAAAAAAAATTGTTTTGTTTGTTTTTTTTTTTTTTGTTTTTGTTTTGTGTAGTTGAAAGTCTTTGATTTAATTCTTTGAAAGTGTTTTTCTTTATTCTATCACCCTGATATTTTGACTTTATGAACCCTCCATCCCACCCCACCACATATAATTAATTTTATGATTTATTTTATGTTACCATAATTTAACAGGTTATTTTATGTCCTTTTGTATAAATTAATAATAATAAAAAATAAAAAACATTTAAAAAAATGGCATTGATCCAAATACATTAGTAAGTGAATAATACAGTACCAACCTCTATAAGAGAGGAGCTCTTTGCCAGGACGTGCTGAGCTCATGATTGGGTGACAGTGTCATCATTTATAACATGTTCACCTTTTTCCCCAAGACATCTTGTATGTTCAAATATCCATTAATTATACTGGACATGCTGTGGAAAAGTTGAGGACAAAGAAGTATTCAGCTTTTGCCAAGGTAATGAAACCATATGACAGTTTAAGATATTCTTTTCACCTTCAGCAGCAAAAGTTACACTGTTGACCTCCAGGTAACTTATGAGAAGAGGTCCTCCGGTTTCCTCCTTCCATTCCAGCAGATCCCATGCATGGTTGCTTATATATAGCACCACTGTAAGATGCCATACTCAACATGTTTTCCATGAGCAAAGTTGGGCACTTTCTATTTTTTTTGAGGGGGATGGACATTTTTCTTTAGTTCAGTCAATGGGAGCTATTGTGTGCTCGTGTCACCCTGTGTTAATTTGGGCTCTAATGTATTTGATAAACAAAGGGGCGCTCTTTAGCCTGACAGTCGTGACACCCTGATTCTTGCGTGGGCGCCGTGTGGTGCAGGGTTACGCCGTTAATAACCCACTGGCAGCCATCAAAGGCGCTTTAACCATGATCATTATGATAAAGGGCATACACTTAATTACAGGCCTGCTTAATTATAGCTCTGTTGAAGCTCGTTTGTTTGGTAGAATGCTAATTATACCACCGCACTCTTGGCAAGTCCTCTTTCAATCCACCTCTCTCTTTCTTTCTCGCTCTCGCTTTCTCTCAGAGAGCCGAACACTCTGGCTCATTTTCATGCAAATTGATATCCGGCGAATGTTTTGTCTCTCTCTTTCCCCTTTTTCTTTCGACGTGTGCGAGTGGGGCTTTGTTTTTGGAGTTGAACATCTCCCTGACAAGACCAGGAATAATCAAGAGTAATTAACAGGGAAAGAAGGAGGGGGGCGAGTGGGGGGGCCCTCAAATACAGTAGAGGATAAAAAAGGCTTTCATCAGGCTTTGTCTGAGCGGGTTTCCGAGGGGATTTGGGAACTTTCAGTGTTCTGCTATTTTCGACCATTAGATTAAGTCATATGCATTTTCAGAACATAAAGAACAGAACTTGATATTGAAGGTGTTTGTTTGGAATATTTCTTTAATGTTTTAATATTTATTAGTAGGATTTATTTATTTTTATATTGTTTTTTTTTTATTACACTGATCTCTGATTGGTCAGTGGTGGAGTTTTCAGTGCTGGCGACCAGTTTCCTGCACTTTACTAGTTTCATGTTTCTCCTATGATTTCACATTCTTTTTGTTTCTTTAATAAAAAACTCAGTTCAAATGTTTAATGTCCATTTATTTACATTTTGATGTGATAATATCCAGCTAGGAGGTCTTATTTATTTATTTATTTATTTATTTATTTATTTATTTATTTATTTATTTATTTATTTATGTATTTTAATAAATACACCCCTTCAGGACCTGGTTTGTAAGTCATTATCAATTCATTATCACTTATATATTTTTCTCTCTTTCCAGCTATGGAAATCTACAACCACAGTTGAAGTAAGTGCTTCTTTAAAAAATATAATAAATAAATAAATAAATACAAATACTAATACTATGTATTATTATTATTATTATTATTATTAATAATAATAATCAGGTGACCCTTTACCTTTAGGTTAGTTAATGTTGCATTAACGATGCATTAGATAACATTAACAATATATCTGTTACAGAATTTATTAATATTTGTTGACATTAGTTATTAAAATATATAATATATAACTCATGTTAACAAATTAAACCTTATTGTACAGTGTTATACACTTTTCAAACAAGATTTCCTAAACACTTCCCCAGTCTTTCATTGGTTGGACAAACAAAAAGTCCCGCCCCATTGTTTGAGCCAGTGCTGCTATGCAAGGCTGACCCTGATGCTCAAATAGACCTGTCACTGTGCTACTTGATGCAACCAAACTTTTTCTAGACCCCCATCCCACCCAGATGTTGAGCTGTGATGTGGAGTCAGTGGTGCACAAGCCTTCAGCACTACTGTAATGGATGTGCGGCTGATGAATGCATGCAGCCAGGCAGAGCAGGCTCATGGTGGGCCATTTGGCCCCTGTCACAAGAGCTCTGTTCTTATAGTCAGAGAGAGGATTACAGATCTTATGCTTACTTAACCATGGGCACAACCATAATGTTTCCTGTCTGTTTTCATATGTCTGTTTTCATATTTTTTATTTTTCTTTCCATATAGAGTCAGTCCATTTCTTAAACATTACCATCAAATTACCACAAGAGATTGAGTAGGAAGTTGTTTCAAATATTCTCAGGTAGACTTAATTGTGAGGTAGAAAGGCAGAAATAGTATTTTCTTGTAAAACATACTCCAGTAATCTTTGTTTTTATTTACAATTTTGAAAAAGTTTTTTTGTGTACATTTGTGTTGTATGGCTTATCTATATGTGGTCTCAGTTGTTTGATGCCATAATCAGCAGCTTATCTTCTAATATTTACCAAATAAGGAAATTATATATATATATATATATATATATATATATATATATATATATATATATATATATATATATATATATATATTTTTTTTTTTTTTTTTTTTATATATATATATTTTATATATATATTATTATTATTATTATTATTATTATTATACATTTATTTTCATCATTTTTAAATATATATTTATAGATTTTAGGTAATTTTCCAATTAATTTCCTCTTCAGTAAGTAAGCTCAACACTGCCTGGATAATTATGTTGAAAGTGTAGGCACCTACAATGAAGTAACAAAAAAGTTTCATTATTATTATTGTTAAAAATTGTTAACAATATTGATAATAATAGTAATAGCAGTAATGCAATGAAAATGTTGTGTAAGGAGGCAGTAGTGCAAGTCAGTTCATGGCCTGAAATTTTTGTTAAAAACAAAAGAAAATGAACTTAGCGACACAAAAGGCTGATAATGGTTTTCATTTCATTACAAGTCATTATTGAATATCTGGAATAAATTATGTGAAAACAACAGGATTTTGTTTTAAATTGGCAGTTTTTCTTTGTTTAGTTATACATATTTACTGTCATGCTGACCCCCCTTCCCATCAACACTTTTCATGGCACAACTCTCCTCGTGATTAGAAGCAGCAGACCTAGCACGGGGGGAGTGGGGATTCATTAATTACAGCCTAACACAGGCTCCGCAGATGAAGTAAAGCAGAGATAGTGTAACAGCACTGGGTTTAGTGAGGTGGGCGACAGCACAAGATTAATGGAGACGCTAGGGCTGACGGCGACGGAGTCAGAGCGCTGCCCTGATAATTAGAATCAGTGTGAAAGCATCCACAGCTATTGTTCTTCAGCCGCATCTTCGACCTGGATCTTGGTTTCCCTGCCACCCTGTCAAAAATGCAAGCCGGGATGCTCTTGCTCTGAATCAGTCACTATTGGTCACATATTGCTTGTGTATGATCCTGTGACATGACAAAAACAAGCAAAAAACAAAGACAAAAGCATGTACATTTAAAAAAAATTAAAAGGACAAGTTATATTTATTGTTATTATGAATATTATGATTATTATTATTAATAGTAGTAGTATTTTTTTTTTTTTTTAGTTATACAATACATATTGTGTCAATGCAGCTTTAAAGTGTTAAACAGGAAAAACCTGTGCTGATAATGCAAGAGGACAATAGAAATCAGACAGTTTATCAAAGTCAGTTGATTCAGTGATGTCATCATCCAGCTCAGTTCAGTTCTCTTCCAATAGTTTCTGTGCAGTCGGCAACACTATTGCCTGATATATCTATACATGCATACATATACTTGTATTGTTATTATTTTTAATTAATAAAGACTTTCTGTGTTATGCTTATCTACTGTCACACTCAGTACTATTTTTTGTAGTTCATTTGTATATAATTTTGTGTGTGTGTGTGTGTGTGTGTGTGTGTGTGTGTGTGTGTGTGTGTGTGTGTGTTTATTTTAATAGTTATATATACAGTATATAAATTACTTTATAAAGAGTTTCTGTGTCTGTTCTTGCCTAGTGTTACACTAAATAATATATCTATGTAAATGTAATTATTTTGTAGTGCTGCTTGTAATCACACACTGTAATTGTTATTATTGTAGTAATTAATTTTATCAATATGTAATGAGCATAACATGGATGCTGTAATGTAAAGTGTTACTGAAATCTCAGTTTTAAGTGAGCGTATAATATAATTCAGTTCCATTTACAGGCCGGGAGCTGAATACATATTTCCAGCAGGAATCAGCACGTATTCCTTCATTAGTCTCTGGATGATAACTTCTCTGCTCAGGGCCTTGACGCACATCGTAATTGACTGATTGCTAATTCTATTAAAAACAAATTCATTAAAAAGAGCCATTTTGTGAAATTAAACATATGCACATGTTATTGCGGAAAAGCGCCGTAATCACAATCGGGTCTGTCGATAAGACTGCTCTCTAACAAGCATCCCTTGAACCTTTTTTTTTTTTTTTTTTTAAGATGTTGGTTCCAGCAATTAAGCATTCTTTTCATTTCCCAAATGATTCGCAAAACTCGTAGAGATTATAATTGCTTTAAGCCACGCATATCTAATTTGTGTCTTTTTAAGTGTTAATTAGTTAGTGATTTGAGATGACATCTTTATGTAGTTTGCACAGCTGAAAAATGTTATTGAAGTGAGGCTAAAAATTCTCTGGTGGGGGGAGGGGGTGCATTTTTTCAGCTACCTAAAAAATGGTATATATATATATATATATATATATATATATATATATATATATATATATAATATATATATATATATATATAATATATATATACACACATACAATATGTGATTTCAAGCATGTATGAAATTGTGACACTTTAAACCAGACAAGACCTATCACATGCTATAATGTATTTCCAACAGATGTGTGTGTGTGTGTGTGTGTGTGTGTGTGTGTGTGTGTGTGTGTGTGTGTGTGTGTGTGTGTGTGTGTGTGTGTGTGTGTGTGTGTGTGTGTGTGTGTGTGTGTGTGTGTGTGTGTGTGTGTGTGTGTGTGTTTGGTCATGGGAGGGAGAAAGAGACTGAGAGGACACCCAGGGAGCAGACGGGTAAATATTCAAATGAAGGGGGAATTAATGAAGATAACATGTCACATATTTTCACCTGCTCTGAACAGGAAATGAAGATCTGCTCATCTTGGAGGCTGCGGCCCATGTTCTGCATCTCACTGTCCTGTCACAGGCCTGTGTAAAAATGGCAGGCAGTGATACATGCACTCTGTGATAACGTCCCATTCCTTCCCATCCATCATTTATACATGTGCGCGCACGCATACACACACACTTGTTTCTTTTTTTACTTAGTCAGGTGATGTGTGTGACTTTTTATTATAACTAAGCGGGGTGTGACGTGACATGTTGGTGGAACTTGCAGTTTTGCTGCAGGTAGATAAAGGAGAGAGAGAGAGAGAGAGAGAGAGAGAGAGTGAGAGAGAGATTTCTGAAAGGAAGAACGAGGTTGTTGTGTGATCCTCCAGCATCACCTAGTGCTGTAAATCAGCATAACATCTTACAAGGGTTTTTTATAGAGCTTAAAAAACAAGAGATACACCAGGCTATAATTATTATTTAGTGTTGTTCAGAATGTAACTGAAGATAGAAGCAGGTGTCAGTGGTTCAGTAAAATTGAGTGAGCATGTGTTCTCTCTGTGCATAATCAGCATAATTATTTGTGATATGTCTATGTTTGTGTTTTGTGTCATCTTAAAACTTTTTCAGTGACTTCTTCCTGCACTGTATTTAGACCTAATTTCAGGGCCTACAGATGTAAAAATTTTATTAGGCAAGTCGTAAGCTTAAATTTTAAGTCATGAAGTTTTGTGTATTATAAAAAGTAGTTAATTCATTTGTTTGACTTTACCTTCTTGATTTAGTGGTTGTGTTTTTGGACACGTACACAAGAGGGCGCCATTTAGCAGCATTTAGGCAAAGACTAAAATAAAAAGCTTTGGAGAGGGCGGGAAGACCTAAGTGTAACGGATGTTATTGGACGAAATAATGCAATGACGACTTAGAAAAAGAGAAAAAAATAATGAAATGCAATTCAGTGCTGCTGCCTTGACATGGACTCAGTGACTCTAGAAAGTGACGATTCTCAATTAACACTGGTATAAGGAATCATGTACAGTTCAGTTGACATTAAATGTCATTTTATTTAGTTTAAGAACAAAAAAAATAAATAGAGTTTCTAAATAAAACCCTCTAAGACTAGTGTTTTCTTTACTCTATTTGCTTGGTTTCTTTTTATTTGTTATGAAAAAATATATATATATAAACATAGATACATGTGTATGTATATATATATATATATATATATATATATATTATATATATATATATATATATATATATATATATAAACCTTACTATGTGTACTACATCACTAGGACTTGTCACAGCACTTACATGATGTTATTTTGTTGGTTTGATTGCTTCTTTTGTCCTCATTTGTAAGTTGCTTTGGATAAACACATCTGCTAAATGACTAAATGTAAATATACTTTGACCAACAACATTTCAAGTGACACATGGGTTAGTTTAGGTTTGTTGCCACAAGGGCTTTAATTTATTAACATATGTGGATGATGCTTTTTACTGTTTTACTTTATCCTTTCTTTCCTTTTCCTTCCAAATTACCCCATGCTAAGAAATGTTCAGTAAAAAATGTGACAACTAGCCCCAGTCTTATAAGAAATGTGAAAATCTAGCCCCAGGATGATTTTGTGATGTTGTTGATTTCTAGAAACACTTTATGCTTAAAAAAAATATCCCTTGGCACAACATTACAGCCCATCAACCTCCATTATTCCCAAAGAGCCTTGCATTTTTGTTTAATTTTAAAGAAAAATAAATAAATAAATAAATAAATAAAGCAGTAAATAATTAATGACTTTTTGCTCTCCCAGATGATTTTCTCTTATTTGTGACCACAGATGCATTTTGGCTTTTTTTGTTCATGTCATTCTTGCTCTTTTCCCCAGACAAGCTAACAGGGGTTTCTAGAGTGTATGGGTGTCAAAGCTAGTGGTGTGTTGATGATTTCAGGAACAAACAGCAGCAACACCAGGAGACACACAGGTGCTGCACCAGAGCACAGGTTCTGTCTCACTGGCCCGTTTAGACATCATGAGCGCTGGGACAGGACGCTCTCATGGCTGTCCTTCCCATCAACTCACTTCACACTCCTTTGTTGAACAGGTAGAGCATTTAGTTTCCCAGGTAATCCATTTAATAACAAAGGCATGTCAAGTAAATATCATCAGTGTATTTTGACTAAGGGCTCCCCATATATATATATATGTGTGTGTGTGTGTGTGTGTGTGTGTGTGTGTGTGTGTGTGTGTGTGTGTGTGTGTGTGTGGGTGTATGTGTATATGGCAGACCATATATCAGACTGATGAGAAATATGATTTTAGTTTAGATCATTATGTCATCCTGAAGACCCTTGTAAATTTGTTGAGGTCTCTAAATGGCCCCATTCTATTTGTGTACTACTGATTTATTATTATTATTATTATTATTATTATTATTATTATTATTATTATTATTATTATTATCATCATCATCATCATTATTTTTTTATGATTTTAATTGTGTATGCACAGTCTATATATTTATCTTAATGTTTAATCTTTCATTTAAACTGTTAAATGTAATGTTTACCTAATCTTAAAATTAATATCCTTACTGTACAATATGATGCTGTAAGACTTAAATTCACTTGTAACATTGAAAACAACTGATATTAGTTTTTAGTGTTTTATTTTAAACTTAGTTAGACAAGATGGTATAGCATTTTAAGATAGCTTTTTAATCTATTATGCATCCCTAGTTTATCAACCATGGCCGGGTTTCCCGATAACGATTGATCTTAGCGCTTAAGAGCGTTTTCTACGAGTAATTTTACGATCGTTCGTTATTGTTTCACGTGCGTTTCCCAACAATGCTCGCAAAGCATTCGCACATAGCTGTGTTTTAAGTGCTACTTAGGAGTCAATATCCGTTTGTCAAGTGCTGAAACGTTACCTTAAAGAATGGCTCGTAATTGTCGTACACGATCGTTTATTAACGTTAACCTAATGCTGCGTTCCAGACAGACAACTTGGATATAATAACTATAATACAATACAATGTTATATTATAGAGTATAATATTATACTTTACATAATAATATATAATATACTTTATATACAGGAGAGAGAGAGAGAGAGAGAGAGAGAGAGAGAGAGAGAGAGAGAGAGAGAGAGAGAGAGAGAGACGTTATTTTCGGGTCCAATACACAGCTGGTTTTCGTGCGCTTCAGCAAGTTATTGACATATTTTCCCCCAGTCTTTGAAGCATTTCCTATACTTCTTTTATCATTCATTTAATTTAGATGTGTATTTTTATTTTTTCTGCCCTTTTTAATTATTTTATTTATATATTAATAAAAAGATAAAGAAAACGATTCATAAAGTGTACAATAAAGCACAATCAAATCCTTATATTATAATCACATTGCACTTGAATCAAGTTAAAGGTGTAATCTGCCGATTGTCCTGCAGGTGACCACATAAATCGGTCTTCTTACGATGCACTTAGGGCTTTACGATTTCTCCAGAGCACTTGTAGATCTACGATGATTTTCAAGTGAAACTTAAGTTACGATGCTTTTGGGAAACAGACCCCGTAATATCAAGATCAGACGTACGATCGTTTTTACGAACTTTTGCGAAGCTTTTGGGAAACTCAGCCCATGTTATTTATGTTTTTTTATTCCAAAAACAGTCGTAATTTAGCGTATTATGACTATTTTCAACCCTCTGTCTGACTTGCAGAATTAAGCAGGCTATATAATTTTTTCTATTTTGTTTGACTAACTATGTGTCAGTGTTGTTCAGCCTGTTGCAAAGCAATGATGATGATATGTAATGGTTGGTCATGACTTAATGTATCATCAGTTTCTCAATGATCCAATAACAATTGTTTTTTCTTAAAAAAAAAAAAAAAAACTGTCACTGGTACCTTAATGTACAAAAGTTAAAAGCTACATCTTTGTACCTTATTTACCCCTAAATAATACATATTAGTAAAACACATATTACATACATATATATTAAAAGTACATGAGTACCTATGGTATACAGTGACAGTTTTGTACCATTTATTCTGAGCGTATACAATAAAATGATATGCTTTTATTGCAGGAAAATCAGGGGCCCTTCCTGAGCCTCTGATCACCTCACCATAGACCCTCACCTCCAGATGGGGCTAAATATTAGGTCTCTCTCAGAACCACAATTCCCACCCACAGCATCACTACCTCTTCAAAAAACCACCTCACATGGTTTTACTTTCAGCTGTGCTATGGCTTTATGATAGGGAAAATAATAATAATATCCTGAGACCGCACTGTAAAATAAAAAGGATTGGCTCTCTCACTGGTCAGAGCCTTTAGTGTGTTTAATCCATGTGTGTTTGAAGGGAATGGTTTGGCATGAAATAAGAAGGAGAACTATTTGTAACTAGTCTATTTATCTTATAATTAGATAACAAACTTCTTTTTGTATATTTCTATATCTGTTTGATCAAAAAGCAATGTAAACATTTGGATGAGAAATTTTTCTGTTTATTTTTTATTTATTTATTTTTTTTATTCTGTATTTCTCTATTTTTTAGGAGATGGAGGGAGAAAGAGGTGAGAGGTTTGTCAGACCATGACTTGGTGTGCATGAACGGACAGGACTGTGTTTTTGTAGGCCGCTGATATAGCCATCTGCTTCCAATGTAGAGAAGAGCAGAGGGAGCCATCCATCGCTGAGCGCGTGGATTCAACCTTGTTAGTCTCTCTTTTCTTTTCACAGACACTCACACACAAAGTAAGACATACGTGAATACATGGAAACTTGTCCATGAGAATAAGCTGGAATCCCATGATGGGTCTTCCATGCATTCAGATGGACAGGGTCTCTGAGGAGAAACCTACATAATGAAATTTACAGAGTCTAAACCTTTGATAAAGCACAGGCTGAATTCCTCATGCACTGCACTAGCACACACTACAATGTGCATTTTCAGCATCATTACTCCAGTCTTCAGTGTCACATGATCCTTCAGAAATTATTCTAATATACTTATCTGGTGCTTAATAAATGCTTCGTATTATTATCAATACATTTTTAAACATAAATGATTTGTAACATTATACATGTCTTTACTGTTAATTTTGATCCTTGATAAATTAACGTTTTATTTTTGTAAAAAACAAAACAAAAAAATGTATATTACATATATGCATGCATTTAATAATATTTTTTAAAAAAAAATGCATGTCCTAAAATCTTCCATAAATGGCTAAGATTCAACAGAAAGTTAGATATGTAAGGACTCTGACTGAATAAGCACTGAATGATTGTTGTTTAATTTTTTGTAATCATTAATATATTATTTTTTTGAATATCATCTATACAAGAGTTATTATGACAAGCCATAAAGCATGTGCACATTTATTTTCATGCTTTTCTGTGTTGATGACATCATCTCAAGGTTAAGAGAGCAGGCTATTGCAGGAGAAGCGTAGAGGGAGATTGAACCATGTGGTCGCTGCACTTCTCCATTAACAAGCTCAAACTGGACTCGAGGGGGAGACGTAAACCATCACGTCTGGATCTGGCACAGAGCAGAGACGGATATCAAAGAGCAAGTCAAGTGCAAGGACTCTCTCTCTCTCTCTCTCTCTCTCTGTTAGAGTACCTCAGCCATATGAGGCACATTAGAGTAATTGAGTAGCAATGGGCCCGGGCGTGAGGTGATCTCGCTCTCTCTCTCTCTCGTTTTCTCATTCCCCTATCCTGTGCCACACACTTACCCCCACCAGCAGCCCATATCCTACACTGTAAAAAATAAGTGTCATTTTAACTGTACAATTTTGTAAAAACGCTACAAAAAAAAGTGTTAATAGGTTAACAGTAAGTTCCTGTACTATATACAGGGAAAAAACTGTAAAAGATCTAACCAGACATTTCATGTAATTTTACAGTAAAATGCTGTTTAATTTTACAGTTTTTTAGAAATAAAAAAAGAACAATCAATGTATAATTTACAGTCAAAAACTGTAAACTGATATTCCCAGAATTCCCTGTGTGACGCTCCACACATTTGAAAGTATTTTTGTTTAAATAATCATGTTTTTTAATAGTTTTTTGTTATCAGTTGTACATCATGGGCTTTAAGTTACATCTTCTGCTGTTTAATGAAAGTTTATTGAATTGTTTAAGTATCGTGTGTAACCATGATGGTGTTTTGTGTTTGCATGAATGACTTTGTGCACCTTCTATATAGTAATATAAACTTCTGCTTGTGGCGAAGCTACTTGTGATGAACTTCGATTCTTCATGTGGCTTTCTCTTTTACCACCTGCATTATTATGGTGGTTGTCAGTATGTTAAAGGTACAAAAACAGATTTTAATAGCAGTGTGCGTTGTTGAATTTACTGGTTTACATTCAAATTTTCTTGTTTGTAAATACAGTTTTATACTGTAAAATTTACAGTTTTTGGCCGTAATTGTGTTTACAGTTTTTCTGTATGTTTTACAAAAGTATTCTGGCAACCACAGCTGCCAAAATTATTTTGTAAAAACTACAGACTTTTTTTTACAGTGTACCTTTGTCTAAGTCTGGAAGTTTAACTTTCAAGCCATGCTATTTGAGGGTTTTTCCCATTCTTTTTCATCATTGAAATAATTTTCCCTTGGTTTTGTCTGAATTTTGATTTCATCTCATGTCCCTTTTTTTTTTTTTAACTGTGTTCTGAATTGCATTTATAGTGCAGCAATGGTGAATGGGGCCTCAGAAGTTTATTGATTTAGGTGGTGTTTTTTTTTTTTTTTTTTTTTTTTTTTTTTATGGTAAATTTTGATATTATTAATATTATATTTAATATTTATGATCAGCATGTTTTTTGCTTTGGTGTTTTAATGCTAAACTTTTATTATTATTATTATTCATAATAATAATAATTAAAGGTTTAGTATTTTTGAAAAAACTCTAAATTAACAAATATGCTGATTATAAACATGTTGATTATAATATCTAAATTCTCACTAAAAACCATTAATAAATGTATACTACTACTACTACTAATAATAATACATTTATTGATTATTGTTATTGATACAATTTTGATAATATAATCAACACGTTTATAGTCAGCATGTGTTGATTTAGTGTTTTACATAATAATAATAATAATAATAATAATAATAATAATAATAATAATAATAATAATATCATAATATATTGTCAATATAAAATTTTCTGATTATAAATGTATTGATTATAATTTTAGTGTTAGTAATACAGGTTTGAAAGTTGTTTTTCCCGAGGCCTTATCTGAATTTTTGTGCTGCTTTTATTTTGTTCTTTTCTCCCCTTTAGGACACCACAAAGTGGCCTGAACACAGAGATCAATTAGCTCCTTTTAAGTGAGATCAAAGCGACGTGGCCCCATGTCCAGGCATGAAGGCCAATTAAACCTGACCAGAAGGATGCTGGTCCCCATGGACCACTCACCACTGGACACATGCTATGGATTAAGCAATATGCTATAAAAATGCCACAAATCTGTATATTTATCATTTGATATACAATGTAAATAGTGTTATTTTGGAGGCCAGCAACACAGAACTTCTCATTCCTTACTTATTATAGTCATATTTATAATAAATGAAAGCCAATGTGAGGTGATAAAAGAGAGAAACAAAGTGTCAGTGAGGGAGCGTGAGAGTGGAGTCGGAAGAGGAAACATCGAGTGTCAGCCCACAGACAGGTGCAGTGACCCTATCCACCTCTGGAGGTGCCACTTGCATTTTATGGGACATTTATGGTAGGCCAGCGCTTTTTACCATGGCCACCTGGATGCAATAAGAGTGCAGCTCCTGAGCCTGCTTGTAGGAAACTCTCAGGAGCTCCCGTGGGAGGCAGGCCCTGTTAAGATGTTTATGATTCAAAAAGTGGTCCGAGGGGAAAACACTGACAACTACAGAGAGGGATTTTGTAGAGGGAGCTTGTTTTCTTGTTATTCCCAACACTACCCCAGAGAGCTGTTTTCCCTCCTCTTTTCCGGAGTAAACCCATGGGGAGAACAGGATTGATTTAGATGTTTCTTAACCTGTGCTTAATTGTGTTTGGTAGAAGGGTTAGGGTGATTTGATGACCAGCCAGTTGGTTTTAGGTTTTGTTTTTTTAAACAAAAAAAAATTGAATGAACTACAATAGAAATAAATCAGCTAGATGTTTGGAAATTAAAGTGCAGCAAGTCAAAGTCCCTTGTGTCCAGATGGGCTGCTCTAATAACTTCATTAGGATTGACATACTTCCTGTTCATTGATATATAGGTCTGTGGTCAGACATTGTAGCTTAAATCATAAATTTAATGGCAAAGTTTTAATGTAATAATTATGTATTTTTACATTGTAAACATTATACACTTTTTTCTCTTTATATATATATATATATATATATAATATATATATATATATCGATATATATATATATATATATATATACTATATATATATATATATATATAATATATTATATATATATATATATATATATATACAAAGTTTTAATGTAATAATTATGTATTTTTACATTGTAAACATTATACACTTTTTTCTCTTATATATAATGGTTTTTTTATTATTTTATTTTTTGTTTATAATAATGTGTAAACATATTTTAGATAATTTTCATCCACATGTAAATCATAACAATGATCAAATTTGAATGTACTATTGAAATAGTAGTATTATTTATTATTCTATCTTCTAATAATGGTGTATTATGACAAATGGCAAATACTTTTGTTTTTGTGTGTATTTTATTTAATATAAAAATGAAACTATAAGCATTTTGATATGAAAATATATATATATATATATATATATATATATATATATATATATATATATATATATATATATATTTATTTATATTTATATTTATAATTTCATATCAAAACATGTCAAAATGTTTATATATTTATATCATCTGTTACCCAAAGTCTTGCTAGTCGATTAGACACCTGGAAACGACATAAGACTGAGAACTTCACAGCTCTAATGCCGCAGGTCTGTTCTTTTCTAGGCTGTAACCCATCTTCCATGCTGACCTTTGATGAGGGAGACCACAGCAATAAATCCTGTGCAGAATCCACTCACACCTTCATGTTTCAGCCCTCTAACTACATTTGACCATTCAGGGGGTTTAAAACTGCAGGCTCTAATAGCCAGGCAGATGGACCAGTAAATGATGGCCAAGACATGGCAACAAATCTGAAGAGTTTAAACCAAAGCTGCTTTTCTACCCTTACACTTTATGATTCTATCTGTATTATGATGGCCTCATACTAAAATTAACTTTTGTGGTAAATTAGCTAAATGAATTTTGTTAGCATGTCTGATAAAGTCCTCTTCATCTCAGCATTCATTTCAGATTTCAGCTGCAAACAGAGATCAACAGCTCTGCCAAGTCATTATTTATCCATGATCTTAAACACACGGGAAAAGGATCAGCGCTTGGACCGGTTTCAGTGCTCTGAAAGTCTTCTTTTGCTCTCGTGGGATACATGGAGACCCCCAGGTCAGCACATGCAGGGAGCATTGAATGTGTTGATAGAGATGAAGGGGTGCTGGATAGATTAGAAATGCTAGCTTTTGACAGATACTGCACAGATCTTCATCTCCAGATCCAGCCAGCTGAGGAACATCTGGAGCAATCCACACTCAGATGCAGATGCTGAGAGCTGTACTGTGAATTACATTAACAACACATCAATGGCGAATGCGGTCTGTGAAGTTGTCATGCTTGTTGATTTAGGTGGTGTTAATATATATATATATATATATATATATATATATTATATATATATATATATATATATATATATATATATATATATATATATATATTCACAGGCCACATTTCTATGTTATATATATATATATATATATATATATATATATATATATATATATATATATATATATATATATATATATATATATATATTACATTTACTAGTAAAAATTGTATTGACAATGTTTTATATAGTGATACAATTTCAATATTATTTATTATTAATTGTAGTAGTAGGGGTATTAGTTTTACTGTCGATAAGAAGAAAAATACTATGAAATACTTCATGTGAATAGATCAGTTTGACATCTAAAACTATTTTACTATTTTCAAAGAGAGTCAATATCCTCATGTTCATTGAATGATTATGTGGAATATTAGTATTTTTAAAAATTAATTTGTCAAGACAGTATAAGCACCACTATTAAACAATACAACTTACACACTACACACACACACACATAAGAATAAAATAATTGAAAAATCAGAAAGAAAGAAATACAGCATTATAAACTGTAACCTAAAATCTTAATGTTTAAAAAATATTATGGTACATGGACATGCATCAACCATTATTATTATTATTATTATTATTATTATTATTATTATTATTAAGAAAGTAGTAATAACTAGGTTGAAAATAAAAAAGAGAGAGACCAGAGGACTGACAGTCATCAAAGCACCTGGAATTGAAAGTTGAAGTCTTGATGTGAAACATTAAGCAATTACCTTGTTCCCTGCGTTTTCCCTTTAATCTTCACGGCAAACTGTTGGTTCGCCATAATTACAAACCAGTGACAAATTTTCAGACATAAGCTCTCCTCAATGTTGTGACTCAAATCTATTTAGAACTTCTCGGTGTTCAGGCCACAAGCCTGGTTACACACATTTCATTTCAAGAGCTCTGATTGAACTTATTCCTCCCACCAAAGAGAATCAGGGGATGTATGTTGTAAATGGCACATATCCTAAAATCAGACTCGGAGCCGCCACTGAGCCTGCTTTGCCATGGGATGAATAAATCAGTCTGGAGAAGAACCCAATGAACAAGACAACCATCTGCTGAAAAGCATAATAAATCTTGTCTAGATCGGTAAAAGTTACCATCCCTTCAGTTGTGCTGTAAGGATTTGCAGTCTTCACAAAAGCCTTAACTCTTAACAACAATGCTAATGCTAATAGATTAATTGTGATAGTATCATGATTATGAATGCACAATGCCTATCTGCTTTAAAAAATATATATTATTTGTAACTACTGTGAGTGCTAGTATTGTTTTAGCATTAAAAGGATGCTAAAAACTGCAAGCGTGTCCATGTAACATTTTCCATATTCAATGGAGAAATCATACACTTCTTCTTTCAAAACAGTCTCTTTGTTAGCTTTACCTAAAATAGTCTGTTTCATCTTAAGTTAACTTTGATCTGCGTCAGATCCTGACCTTTGATAAAAAACATCTGGATGAAATAATACAAGTGAAGTTTGTTTGGCTCTAAAACCTTTTCTTTTATTTCCGAATAGTATGTAGTGTGTCATTAAAAACTTTATCTCATCATATACCTCATTTCATACACTTATGGAATGTTCAGAAATTTAAAAATCTGCTGAAGGTTTACTCAGGCCTTCCAAGATGTAGTTTGTTTCTTCATCAAATCAGATTTGGAGAACTGTAGCATTTCATCACTTGGTCACCAGTTTGAACAGATTTGGAGAAATCCAGGCCAGTTTTGAGTGTTTTGGAGGATTATAAAAACATCATAATAAATTAACTCACACGACTCCAGTCCATCAATTAATGATCTGTGAAGTGAGAAGCTGTGTGTTTGTAAGAAACAAATCCATCATTAAGGCAGATTAACTTTAAATTGATGCTTCTGGCAAAAATGCAGAAGTCTATAAACCATTGTCCTCTCACTTCAAAATCCACCAACATATTTGTTTAGATCTGTTTTGGCTTGAAAACAGTGTTTGATCGCTGCATATTTCTATCCTGATTCAGACAAGACAACTTTTTCACTGAAGAAAGCAATACTATGATAAAGGCCTTGTATCGATTTAGGAAACAACAATGTAATGCTAAATTTCTCCAAATCCAAACTCATTTACAACTTGAATGGCCTGAGAGTGAGTACATTTTCAGCAAATTTTCATTGTTGAGTCAACTAGAAACTACTACCAGTCAGCTGAGCTCTTGTTTAACATTTGAGAAGATTAATATAATAAGTATTGTTATTATTATTAATAGACTGCTGTTTGTTTCATCATGAGTATGTCAGTGAAACTGAAGACGTCGATTTGCCACTGGAGGGCGATATTGACCTTCTATATAACATTAAGAATTGAGTCCATCCAGGGGAAACTGTACTGAACTGCGCTCGGTGCTGAAGAAGTACTAAATACTGTATAGTAAGTCATTCATCAATATAAATCTGTTTTTAATGCAGAATATTAGTTAAAATAAATTTAAAAATGGAAAATAAATGAAAATATACTAATCAAAATTTCATGAAGCGACATGGCAACTGCTTAAAAATAAATTAAAAAGTAAATTTTCTGTTTATCACTACATATCGTGCAATGCAATTTGTTTGCTAATATTGTTTTAGTGGACAACGATTTTATTGTTGACCTACAAAATCTTAATCAAGAATTTATGTGGATTATAATGAAACTTCTGGCAAAGAAAAACGTCTTTTTTATTATTATTAAATGCTACACCAAATGTAATATGCTAAGTTAAATAAGTACAAGTAATTCTTGTTTAGTTTTTAATTGTCATTTAAGTCTTAATCAGTGGCGTTTGTAATGCATATTTTCAAATGAGTGAAAATAACTTAAAGCTGCCATTTATCTTGTTTTCAAGTCTTCAAAGGTGCAAAGGTTCATTATAGCAAACACTCATTTAAAGATCAAAGTGGACCCAAACTTGAAAGTTCACTGCCACGTACAATTTACTGTATGTGTCTGCTTCTCACTGCCATTAGCAGGGTTTGCTTTCTTTTTCAGGATTTGTTTAGATAAGTGAAAGATTAACCCATATGATCCAAACAGCTCCAGGATTTGCCCGATACCAAATAGGCTACAAGATATTATGTGTAGGTTAACATCTAACGTGCATATTTACTGTGTGATTGTAATTACATAGTATATATATGATATTTTTAATGATTTAAAATGATCTAGAACATCATTAGCTAGCCTACTTTACCGCGGTTATACTGCTGCTAAATTTGATTGCGTTTGTTAAGTAGCACAAGTTCTTGACTGAAAGTTGTTAAATGACTTTTTTATTATTATTATTATTTCGTTTAATTAACGAATTGTTGTTTAGTATTCATTTGTATTAGTAGTGGTATTTTATTTTATTTTATTCAAGAGGCAAGTAAAGAACGCTATCCAGAATTCCCTAAAGGTAACTTTGAAGGTATTTTGCTAAATTTGTCAATTGATATTATAATAATCTAATATATATGTAAATCTGTATCTAAGTACATTTTGATGACGTTATTTCGTTGCATTCAAAGGCAATGTAAGCATCGTTAGATGGCAGTGATGCTCTCAGAGCTATCTTCTGGCGCTGAGTCTCAGCTGTGAAAACTACACACAACTTATCATTTCAAGCTTAGAGTCCGTGATCACATCCGAGGTGCTGCTACAGAGCTTAAACACATCCCATACTTCACTTCATACTTCCTTTACAGATTCATAATTGATACTATAGTTTTATGCACATAGTATATATACGGAGTAACCATTATTATTAGCCTATTATTATTATTATTATTATTATTATTATTATTATTATTATTATTATTAATAATACTATTATTACTATTACTATTGTTGTTGCTTATGTCTGAGTTTTATTATATTGTTATCAATGCTTTTGTTTTTGTTTGCATTATAACCATTTATAATTTATTGCAAAGCGCTCAGTGATTAATACTGATAACAAGGTTGGACAAATTAACGATGTTAAAAAATGTGAACTGACTGAAAATTTAATATCTCGCATTACACTTGAAGGGAATGCTCCCCTCAGGAAACGAAATTATTTGGCAGTTTAATGGTAATTAATTTATTATTATGTTTTTAATAGAAACTAAACAAAAGACCCTTCCTTTGAATTTTATATTTTCGTTTGATGAACGTACAATTTAATTATTATTATTATTATTATTATTATTATTATTATTATTATTATTATTATTATTAATCTGTCATTTAGCTAGTTGTTAGTTATTAGGTATATAGCCTACATTATGAGCAATATTTTACCTCTTTTCTCAAACTTTGATAAAGTATGGAAAAACACATTTCTACCGGATGCAGGAATAAAATCTTGATATATTTATCCTTGTGAACATTTATCATGTAAATGCGCTTAAAAAAAACTGGATAAATTAGTATAATGTCTTAAATAAAAAATAAATAAATAAATTGTATTTATTTAAAATTTATAAATTATTATTTCATTATTTTCATTTCTTTATAAACAAACAGTGTTGCGTTGTTCTTACCTTGTGGTCGAATTATCCGAGTTGTTTAACTAAAACAGTGTAGCAAAGCCTGCAAACCTTTATTGAGTTTAGATTGGCTTTTTCACCCTCTCTCTCGCTCACTGTGGTGCACGTGCCACACACCTGCGCTCAGGCGCACCATTTAGAGAGAGGGAGGGGTGTCTGAAAGAATACAATTAAAGACACTTTCTCAAGCAACATGACATAAATCACATGTATATGCGTTTCTTGCTTTTGGGCCTCGTTGTCAAAATTCTTCAGAGACCAGAGTTCAGGACACATCTCGTGCGTTCACTAAAACCCTTTCAACTTTTGTGGGCACAACTTTTGGGCCTTTGCGCCACCAGTGACGGAAGTCAAACGATTTTTAAGGGACTCTAAACATGTAAGGCGTTCGCCCTGATTGCCTTTCATGCTTGTCCAATGAGATCCGTCTTTATGAAACACTTCGTAAACCAGAGTTCCAAACAAAAGGAGGAGTAGTAGAAGAAACACACAAGTCACGCCACCAGCATATTGCTGACGGCCTTGGACACAGTTCATTCCTCTCTATAGCAATTACTTTCTTCATAGCACATCCCTGCTTGGGGAAAAAAAAAAACAAACAAAACCACCTGGTCTTAGGTAGTTCGGAAAACTAGTTTAAGCCGTTTTTCTTTTTCAACAGGCATAACTTACGCAGGCTACCTTCAGTGGGTCAAACATATCATGCATTCTTTCTGTATATTAATTGCTCCAGACATCTTTATACAATCTACGTCTATATTTTTAAAAAGCAAAGTTTTATGTGTATAATTTTCTCAACATTTACCTAAAGCAGTCATTTAGCCCAGCCGTTTCTTTGCAGATCATAATTGAAACGCAAGGGGGAGACATGCACAATAGGCACAAATACGACCCACGGGCTCCAGTTTCACTACAAAGGATGTTCAGTGAACCTCAATCAAGGTAAATGATCCATCGATCTCCCCTAATGATGGTGAGTCACAAGGTTTTTTAACCTTAGATTTTTTTTTCTTAACCTTAAATAGTGCCACATTTTTTTTTTTTACGACGCACTCACCAAAGGGAACGTTTTGCGAATTTCCTACGACACCCCAGAAATAGCAAATCACTTTATCGTAAAATATATGATTAATAAAGTTGTTTTGCTTCTCATGTGAGCTCAATGAAATCTCCCAATTTGAAACATTTTTAAAACATTTTCGGAAATGCAATTGATTATTTAGGTTTAAAAGCTGTGTTTGTTTGTTTTTAACCGTTTTTTATCATTTATTAAGTAGCCTAGCATATACATATTTAATATAACAATAATAGCAATGAAATTATATAGCCTATTATTTGTTATTTTATATATTTTGCATTACTATATATCCACATTCCTGCTAATGATTAAAACTATATTGTTGTTACACTAAATAATAATAATAAATTTTTACGATTTTTAAACTATGCCCACAATTTATGATTCTTATCGAAATTTACAGTTCGTCCTTTGACTCACCTGCTGTCTTTAGATTGATTATTTGATCTGTAGCCTTTCTGATCATCACGCGGCATTGCTGCAATCTAATGGAGAAAGTAGCCTACTAAAAATACATCTTCAGTTGAGTTAGTCAGAGAATAAACTGTTTTAAGGAGGTCGTAATGAACTGACCGCCGTGGCCGGTTTTCTTAGTGTCGGCTGAAGAGATTTATTTTTGGAAGGTGTTGGGCTGGTGGGGGTTACTCGATAATGAAGGGTCGTCATAGGTATCTCACTTGGCGACTGCTTGAAGTCTCCTAAATGGCTCGGAGGTAGTACGGAATCCCGGGAATGAGGCGGTAACAGGGGAGCGTGACGAATTCTGTATAACGCGAGGAGTTACGCGCGTGCATTCCTCCCTCTCAGTGTAGCTATATGATGTTTGGAAAAGAGCGTGTTAATTCTCATGCTTTTGAGTATGTGGCTTGAAGCATTGAAGGCAAGTCTTTGGTATTAGTTATATTAAAATATTGACGTTTGAATGGCCCAATCCCATTATAGGCAATTATTATGAAATATGCAATGACCTAAATCAATATTGCACAGTCATTTTCTTTTCTTATTTTGACGAATTTTAAACATTTTAACAGAGGCTTTTTACACTTTGAGAGGGACTTTAAAAATAAGAATAATAATAAAATAAAGAGAGAGAACGAGAACTTGACATGAGTGTAGTTAATCTTAGCAACAACTGAGGACACATGCAATTAATAAAGACCTGAAGATGAAAGGCGCAACTATTTGTGGTTCTCAACCCAAATATCCAGCACTGGGATACTAACAATTGCTCTCAATGTAGGTAGTCAATGTATATAATTGTTAGTCATCGTTAGCCTGTCTCAAACATTTGTGAAGCAATGAGCCGCCATTAAATACAGATGATTTATTGTTTTCCTTCATGATCAAAACGGTGAGCAAAAAATATTTCCTTACAATACTGCTATAAATTATGTTGTGCAAATTGTATTTGTCATTAAAGCAGTTAAGCGATTGTTTGTTATTTTTAATAAGAACGAAATGTCTAATGGATGGATTTACTGGAATTTACTCTCTTGAATAAACTGGCAAGGTAACCCAATAATAAAATTACAAAGAAGCTATACATTTTAATAATGTATAAAAGATTCGTCACTTATCTGTGCATCATTTCATTTGTTCAGATGCGTCCTCTTTTTATTGGTTTATTGGTTTTTTGATTAGAGTGGATCTAACCAAAGCGGTCCCTCCGGAACGAAACCACAAAGCTCACTAAATAAAATCTGGGACATTTAACTCATTAGCTCGATTTTTATCTTTTCTGTGTAATCGGTAGCATTATTACTCCATCTCTGCCATCCTATGACTGCACAAGGGTTTGCTTATTTCTCCGGACTCTGTCAGCCTCTGTCTGTGGTTATCGGCTCTGATCTCCAGGTGCATCGTAGACGAGGGTCAGAAGGTTCGAGTCTTCATAATGGACACAAAAGCACAAAGCATGCGGACGGGCCAGGCGTGATGCTCCGCTACCTGATATCAAAGCCAGCAGCCTCTGCATGAGAGGAGAGGCCCTCGGAGCAGCCGGAATAAAACCAAAGAGTAACACGCGCTTCAAGGTTTGAAGTGACACCATCTATTTACATCAACAACAATAACAGTAACATTTTACATTACAATAGGCATGTTACAAATTGGACATTATTGTGATTAATTACAAAAGAAACAACATCGCGTAATTGCATGCCACAGATTAATACGACGTTTCCCGTGTATTCATCGTAATCGCACTTTAACAAACAGGCTACTTCTACTGCTGCTACTACTACTACTGATACTAATAATAAAATCTAAAATTAACATTAATAATACATTGTTGTTTTGTTGTTGTTTTGTTGACAGATAAAACCCATTTGCCGTATTTGATTTTTTTTCTCCCTCCCCCCTCTCTCTCTCTTTTTTTTTTTTTTTTTTTTTTTTTTTTTTTTTTTTTTTTTTTGCGTAGTGCGTCTAATTTCGTTAAATTGACGGAAGCAGTTGTTCATTAATACGCAAATCACTGATTGCCCAAAATGTTGTCAAATGCGTGGAGCTGTTCTGTGTCCATAAACGCATTAATTGTTTTTTAAAAATTGTTTAGGGCTTAAAATGCAACATTTTACATAGTCTGCAAGGCATCAAAATTCATACTTGAATAAATCAAAACCATGAATATATATAAATATATTAATAGGCTATGTAGACTTACTTTCTCTTTCTTTCTTTCTTTCTTTCTTTCTTTCTTTCTTTCTTTCTTTTTATTTCTTTGTTTCTTTCTTTAGGCCAAGCTTTTGTCTGAATTAGACTGTGTTTTTAGACTCATTTGTTTCACCATAATTTTTGTAACGTTGTTTACCATCCTTGTGCGCCTCTAGTTTGAGAGGCAATGCGATTTTGGAGGCGGAACACATTTAGTTCCACTCGGCAGAGTGCACGAACACTGGCGCACCAATAGCATCCCTATGTCAGTCAATAGTCTGCAAAGTGACGCGACCAAAGGGGAGGGTGCTTTCTCTCAAACCTATCTCAGTTTTGAGCTTTCTCAAGCTGCAGGGAGCCGAATGGCGCACTAATTTAAGAGTTAACATTTAGACATCTCCTTTATAATTTTGTGGAATTTACTAATTTCCTGAAAACTTTTTTTGCGGGACGAGACGACTTGTGCACGGTGTAGGAAAGGGAGGATCTTCCCTTGCAGCTCGTGACAGCACAGCCGGGATACAAACTTTGCGCTTTGTGCAGAAAACGTCTAGATTGACTCGGCCACTAACTAACAGGTGACTTAGTGCGTGTTTTAAGTTTTATAGTTATGTCTTGTTCTGCTTCTGTGCCGAGGTTTGATCGAGAGCAAATACTAATCTTGCAAGTGCCAACTGCAATGAAAAGTTTTCTTGAGCTGGCCATCTTAGCGGCAAAGCCGTGAGGTTGAGATTTCTGTAATGTTGTGTGATAGCTTTGGGATTTGAAGCATGGACAACTCTGACAAAATGTGTTGTTGTGGATATTACAACAGGTCCTGAGTCGCTAGGACGGCGCTTCCTTGCTGGTAACAGTGGGAATATTTAAAGATGTTGGACGGTATAAAAATCGAAGACCATCCGTTGCGGTCGGGACAGGCTACACTTGGAGTTATGCTTGGTAAGTGATTCATTGTCTTCAGTATTATAGCCTACTAGCGTGAACACGTATTCTTGCAATACGAAAAGATAATTTCTGCGAATTTTATGATGCTGTTTTTATCAAGATGTACGCGAGAATTATAGCTGAAACTGTGGCAGTCAAACTATGCAGGCGGCTGGGATGTGTCATGCATTTTACCGGCCGGCCGCTATCTGTCGAATAATCAAGGATAATTCTCAGAGAAAATAACCCCATTACACAACTGACGTATAAAACATCTGCTTACATTTTATGGGCAACGTAATGCATGTGTTTTGATACTCTAGTGTTGTCTTTTCTTCTTTTCTTTTCTTTATTTGACACAAATGGTTATACTTATTTCTCATTCACACATTTATGGCTGCTTCATTCTATCTAATAACTGTAACGTGTAAGTACTGACAAATAAAAAATAGGCCTACCGCAAAAAATACACACAATACACATTGAAATACATACAAAATAATAATTGTTATGTCAACAGAACAATGGAAATCATTATTATGTAAAAAGAATGCAAAATATCTTTTTTATTATTTATAATGGCTGGAAATTTTTACTCCACGTTTTTTTTTTTTTTTTTTTTTTTTTTTTGTAGAGTAAATAAGCAGAAAGTACAAATATTATTCAAGAATCACATTTATGTTAACTTTTTTTGAGGTAGTTTTGGCTGATAGTTTGTGCGTTGTTTAAAATTTGATCGTAATAATAATAATAATAATAATCCTATCGGTTTTATAATTCACACGCCATTTGTTGTTTTGTCATACTGGTTTATTTAGCACATCCTAATATTACAACTTGATATCATAACCACTTGTTCAATAGAAGAAAAAATAGATGAAGTTAAAATGTTATTAAAATGATGCATTTGCTCTCCAGGGACGGAGTGCCATCACCAGGCGGTGTGTGAGGGGTGCCAGCGGCCGATATCCGACCGCTTTCTGATGCGCGTCAACGAGTCTTCATGGCACGAGGAGTGTTTGCAATGCGCCGTGTGTCAACAACCGCTCACCACCAGCTGCTACTTCCGGGAGAGGAAACTTTACTGCAAAAACGACTACCAACAGTAAGGGCATGGATTATTTGAAAGAAATGATTGGTGTAACACGCACGCAGGTTCATTGCTTCTGCTTGACTTGCTTTTATTCATCTGTGATCAAGCAAGGAAATTGACATATTTTTCGTTTTTACGCAATAACACTCACAGTAGGCTATTTGTGGCGTTGGTGGTATGATTTTGTTGAACTTGTCAACATTTTAAAATTCTGTTGTTTTTACAATTGAGACGCCAAGTGCACTGTGGTATTGTCGAAGAATCGTCTTTATATTTATTAGGCTTTTATGTGTTATAGCCATAATGAATTTAGTTCCTCAGTTCTAAACTGAGACGTCAGTCCTGGATTTAGTGAGTGATAGTTTGGCTTGAATTTTAATTTCAGTTTACGCTGCACTGGAACTTTTTCTTCTTTCTTTCTTTCTTTCTTTCTTTCTTTCTTTCTTTCTTTCTTTCTTTCTTTTTTTGAGCTATGATATTTTGCAACGCAATGACAATCAGAATTAAGCGATTTCGTTTAATTTAGTCTTTTCTTCGAAAATTCGATCAGTCGAGGACAACATAGGCCTAATTAGGCTGTTTGATCACCTGTCATATATACAGTAGGCCCATGTCCATTTAACGCAGATGGATGCGGGTTGATTCATCTTATTTTTACATCTATTTACATTATTTAGCCTACATGTCAATCATAAATGGTCAGAAATTATTTAAGTGAGACATTTGGTATTAGTCTATATAATTCTGGAATGGCACACACACACATAGGCTATATATATATATATATATATATATTATATATATATATATATATATATATATTATCTATAATTTCTTGACTTCAAATTATAAATGCACTGATGTTGTTTTTACTTTTTAATAACACATTGTTTTATCTTCTTTTATTTATTTTATTTAATTAATACGTTTTCTTTCATTTGTTTATTTAGCTAATATATTATTATTATTATTATTATTATTATAGCCTACCTATTAATTATTATTGTTGTTGTTGTTGTTGTTGTTGTTATTGTATTTTACAATCGTGGGCCATTTCTATCGTTCTGTTGCAGAATGTTTTTTATTTAAACAAGCCATAACCATAACATCATGAATGTACAAACGCTAAAAGTGAAGCATACCCTATACAAAAAGCCTATTTTTTGACCGGCACGGCATTTAACAGCATTTAAAATCTTTTCGAATCACACTTCTTATTCCTCGGTTATAAAATCGTGTGTAGTCATGGTATGGGATAGCCTAGTCTGAATTCGCACAGTGGGTGAGTGCTGTGTTAATATTCACCCGGTCCTGAAGCTGTGAGTGGACCGCAGGGCGCTTTATGTTGCATGTCTTCTCCCCATGTGTGTCACTACTTTTGCAAGCTTTTGTGTCAGGGGTTTTGAAAAATCGCTCCCTCTCTTATGGTGATAACTGGGAGGTCCCTATCCGACACCATGCAATAATTAAAGGGCCATCTACCGCCTGATTTTAATAGTTGCCAATTCTTTCAGCTTCAGCTTTAGTGTTAACAAAAATAATTTCATAGCTCTGGACTTATATTTCAAACCCTGGAGACGGCAGCTAGCGCTGAGACAGGCCAAGCATGTGAAAAGCGTTTTCTTTGAGTAGGCTAGCCTATGGTATTAGGCTATATTTAGATAACATAGCCTAATTAAATGACTGGTTGTTTAGGCTACCTGTTATTGGGAAAGATTTCTCACTTTTTTTCTTTGCATCCACTACTCGCAATCTTAACTATGTTATGTTTTATAAGGCCTTGTGAATGTCAATCAGGTGTTAGGTTCGTGTAAATCATATTTCCCTGGTCTGATCTCCTTTTGCTCGCATTACAAAACCTGCCATTTCATAAACAGGCGTTTCGTTTCAGCATGCACACCTCTGCTATAGGGCTCCTCTCACGCGCGCTACACAGGTAGCTAGCAGTAATATTTGTTTATTTATTTCGCAATGACGGGCCACTTAGTAGATGTAATTTGCACCTTTTTGACTTTTATGACGTTCATTTAGGTTGTACTTGTCAACCCCGCAAAGCGCCCGTGGCACCAAGTTGAAGCCTTTGGCCGTTTCTGGTGAAACTCCTCCTAATGACATACTAGCATCAATTGATTCATGCCCTATAATCATTAGAACCGTAAATCACGACATTGGGCAAACGTTCATATTCACACCTCTCTGCCAGCTATTTACAGCACGAGCTTACCGGCGGGAATTTATAGCTTGTTTTGGCGCGGTAATTTCACCTTGCTGTAGCTCAAGAGTAACTTGGAATAGCAGGCTCTCGTTATTAGAGGATTAGCTTTGGAATTACGATCTGCAATGTTCTTTAAATGGCTCAGCAGACCTTTGCGTTAGCGCCAATTAAAGACACAGGTTAAGGAAATATAATTGTGTTTTCAAGCTATTTGTGTGAATTCTCTTTAATCGGAATTAATTGAAATTGCAACGCCACTATAGATGGAGCCTACACTTTCTTTCTTTCTTTCTTTCTTTCTTTCTTTCTTTCTTTCTTTCTTTCTTTCTTTCTTTCTTTCTTTCTTTCTTTCTTTCTTTCTTTCCTAAAGGTGGCAGAAAAAAAATTAAATAACCAAAATAGACTATTAGCCTATATAGGCTACTGTCTGTCATTTACAAACAATTACAAAGTAGTTTGGACAAACACCTTTTATTATCTTAAAATTACATTTTGGAAGCTAGAAATACTTTTCTTTTCAGTAAATGATATTATAATAGCTTTATATTCATATTTTTTAAACATAGCCTACATCTAAATGTATTTTATATATTAAGTTTTTAATAATTATTTTTTTCTGTGTTTTTATTTAACAATTATTCAAAATTATCAGAATAAATAGATTTACTCCAAAATAAAAGAATGACTATTGCTATGTTATGAAAATGAGAATAATGCACTTCCTCTAGATTAGAAGTTGTTTTGGGCAAAGTTTGTGTGTGTGTGTGTGTGTGTGTGTGTGTGTGTGTGTGTGTGTGTGTGTGTGTGTGTGAGAGAGAGAGAGAGAGAGAGAGAGAGAGAGACATACTGTAATGTTTCTTACAGTTGTATTTAACTCATTGTGATTTGAATTATTCTCAAATAGATTTCTGTACCATGAGAGGAGTAGGTAATGAGGGTTTCTGAGCACTCAGGATTTGTGTATGCATAGATAGATATGTCTCAACTTCTGCCGTTTAATTTTACTGTGTTGTTTAACAGAAGTGTATATATTTCTGTATTTGAATGCTGAGTGTTTGAATGTTCTTGTCTGGCCTCAGTGAAACCTGGCTCAAGTCTGCTGTTAGTCTTGGTCCAGGGATAATTTGCTTGAAGTAGGAAGTTGTGGATGATCCCCTGGTGTGCTGATAGTTCTATTTTAGCACCGTGGGGGCGTCCTCCTGCGATGTGTTGTTTTTTAATTAGCTCTGCTTTGTGAGCGGGATGCCGCATTCCCGCTGACATGAGTGGATTTTGGGTCTGGCAGTGTGTTTTCTACATGACTGGAGCCATACACCCTCCCAAGACACCCTGACATTGTTTTTACAAAGAATGCCTTTACTGTCTAGTTACTGTTTCAATTAAAATAACCTTTAAATCAGCATGATGATTTAATAATGATTTGTGATTTTTTTGAATACTTGTTTTGCTATATTTGTATACATATAAAAATGAAAACAGCTGTGTTTGGATGAATGTGTGAGAAGTAGACTTACACGTTTAGAGAAGTGAGGCAGGTACTAATCCTGCAGTGTTCAGGGGTTTTTGCTTGCTGTGCTGAAGGCCCTCGTAGCGCTCTGCTCTGGGATGAGGCCGAGCCTGAGCCAGCCTGTTCCTCTGCAAGGAAGTATTAGGTTTTGTGTCAACATTAGCCCAGCCTCTCCTGGCAGCATTAAAATGATGCAATCATCTGTCATCTCAAGACTAGTGCCACACACCCCCCACCACCAGACGTTTAACGCTTTGACCTAAAGGGATGTTATTCTGGTGTAGAGGGAAGCGTTAGATGACTGGGTTTTGCTTTTAAATTCACTTGTGAAATAGAATATTTAGTTTTCTCTGTGGGTCTCTTCTCTTTTAGATGTGTGATTGTTGTTACTTAATGTCCTTAACATGTAACTCCACATCTGTGATGGTATTTAACCATGGAAAATATGTATGCTATGTCTATAAGTTTAATGTGCCAGCCAGAGCTACTCCATAGATTGTGAATGTAAAATTATGAAAATGTCACAACCACTAGTTTTTTTTTTTTTTTTTTTAATTGAACGCAAAAAATAAAATAAAAAATTAAAAAAATAAATGTTTTTTTTTTTTTTTCTTATTTAATGATTTTGAAAAGTGAAGTGTTTTTAACTAAAATTAATTAGTAATTCACTTTATCCCAGGTATGATTTATACTTGAACGTTTTTAACTAAAATTAATTAGTAATTCACTTTATCCCAGGTATGATTTATATTTGATCTTATTTATTTTTTTTTATTTTTTGAATTAATAATACGGGAGGAAGACGATTTTTTTTATTCATATTTATATTTTTTTTTTTTAGATCGCCCATTTTTATCCATTGGATGGGCAAACAGATAACCCCGCCCCCAAATAAGATCTGTTTCTGTGTTGGACTGGTTAGTTGCTGAGCCACAGCATTTATTTCAAGGGAATCAACTTACAATTTGGTTTACTTAGTTGCACACATAAACAGATATATCATCCACTATGCAAATAAAAAGATTCCTTCTGTTTTAGCATAATATTAAGAAGCCATAAGAACAATATCTCTCCATCATTCCTCCCTAATGTTGCTGAAGGCTCTTTTCTTGTCTCTGTTCCACACTGTTCTCAACATAGTGATGAAGTTCAGTGTCTCCACAGTGTTATTCCTACACAGGCTTCTCACAGATATGTGAGAAAACACTGGCACTGGGATGGTAGCTGGTGCCACGGGGCATGTGGCTCGCCAACGGCTCACTATCACACCCACATAACACACTCACAACTTGTGCATGAAGACATTATGCAAGTGGATTTGTCTCAAACGAGGATTTTGAGTTTAAACAAAGCAAAAAAATAAATAAATATATATAGAATTTTTAATTGCAAAAACAATAGCAACATAATCCAGTGATATAACAATTATTGGTTTCTTTCAAAGTCTTCACATTCTCCAAAATAATCCTGGACTATTAAGTTGTCTTGCGAGAGTGTTTCAACTGTCTTGTCATAGACAACAAGATTTAAGCTTGGCTCATGTCTTAGATGCAAGTTATGAGGATGATAATCGAATCTCATCTTGGACTTCTCAGACTCTTTCTCTCCCTCTTTTTCTTTTTTATATCCTAATGAGATTAGCTTCCCAATCGCCATAGTACTAGCCAATTTGAATGACAGGTCTGCTCTGCTATTCAAGGCTATCTTACTAAGCTCTTCGCCGCATTGTCTTGAATGGAGGGACTGACGGAAGCTGTGTGCTCTAATCCTCTTATTTGTGTCAGAGGGAGAAAAGAGGGAAGAATGAGGTGGAATGGGACAGTGATTTGGAATAGCACCACTGCCACTTCCTCCCTCCGAAACCTCTCTCACAGCCAAGTGAGCATGAGAGTGATCTTATGAGGCTCAGGCTCACAGACAAGCAAAGTCACACATGCATTAGGCAGTTTGCTACCTCCATTTAACCCTTGTTCTGAAACCATTTTCATAAAGTACGAAGCTCTTGATGGTGGAAAAGTCACATTTTGAGTAGCATGTATGCTCACCCTCATGTGGATTCAGACCTTACTTTCTTTCTTCTGTGGACCACAAAAGGTGTTTTGCAAATGTTCTTTGAAGAACTTTGTTTGGACACCAACGTTCTTTGAAATATATTATTTTATGCTCCATAGAAGAAAGAAAGTCGTGTTTGGAACAAAATGCGGTTTAATAAATGATGACTGAATTTTCGTTTTTGGGTGGACTATCTCTTTAAATGTCAAAACCTGCCTCACCTTATTAGAGCGTTTTAAGGGTCACTTGAAAGAATGACTTTTGCTGGTTCTTGCTGGATGCTTTGTGGTCTTTTGTGCCCGTGCAGTTCAGTTCCTTCACGTGGAATAAGCTTTCTCTGGGTCGGACCCTCCTGGAGCTAGAGGTATTCTGTCTTCAGTTGGAGCTCCCACAGTTCTTTATTTACTCATTCAACTAGTTGGAAGTCTGTTAGACTCCAGATCAGATGCTCTGAAACCAATCTGATTACCTCAACCAGCCAATTACCTTCTTCTTTGTGACCACAGTTCTAAAGCTCCGCATTCTGCATTGTGATATTTCTTCTTTTTCTTTATAAAGGGAAAGAGAAGAGCAGCCGTTGGAATGTTCTTGAGTGTTGTCATACCACCAATGTACTTGTATGGTCCTTTCAGGAAAATTACACAGAAATGTTGGATAAGTTACTTTGGTCAGGAATTGAATTCTTACAATTTAGCACATCCTGATATTTGCAGTGAACATGGCAGATTTCATTTTGGTTGGCTACAAAATTTTGTGTGGTTGTAGCATTAAACAGTGTTGATGGAATCGTAAGATTTTTTTTTTTTTTTTTTTTGATCTTATATTAGCAATCAGACTCAGTTTCGAACAGAACAACTTTACAGCTAAAATAAACTACAAGTTTAAACATAGAATTAATGTAAGTGCTTTTATACAATTATAAACTTCATATTTCTGCCTTTAAATCTTTCAAAAATTCGCCCCATTAATGTCCTTTGTAAATGCCTTATTATAAGCTTCTGCTCAAAACTGTGAAAACCTAGGCTGATTGCTAAAGCTGTGAAATTATGTACCTCTTAATTATGTACAAATCTTAATGTGTGTGTGTGTGTGTGTGTGTGTGTGTGTGTGTGTGTGTGTGTGTGTGTGTGTGTGTGTGTGTGTGTGTGTGTGTGTGTGTGTGTGTGTTTGTGCTTCATTGGTATATGAAAATTAAGTGGCTTCATCCTCTTGTGCATCAAAGCGGGAGTGACATTACTCAGTGTGTGTATCCGGGACGAAATCCTGAATCCTGAATGCTGTGGTCTAAATATTCCTTATCTCCCTCCCAGAGTTGAGGGGAAACTGAAGTAGGAGACAGGTTAAAGTAAACTGAAAAGAAAAAAAAAACAGCGTTCTGACCAGCAAGACCTCCTGTTTCCCCACCCACGGTCTTGATCTTCTGTTGCTATGGGGATCACTGCTGATCAGCCCATCGCTGACTGGACCAAGGAAAACAAACGTGAGCTGGAGATGGTGGGAATCGTATTTCCATACCTCCATGGGACTGCGAGCCCCCCACAAGCAGCTAAAATGATTTGTGTTGGAGGCCAAAAGACCCATGGCAGCTTCAAAAAGTGCAGGGTGGAAATATTTGGATAATAGTCAATAGAAGGCACAGTGATGGAGAATGGAGTGAAAGAAGAGACACATGAAAAAAAGCAGCTAACTGGATTGCAGATGTTTAAAAAAAAATTATATTCTTCTGTCAGATGATTCAGAGGAGTTAAACACAAAGCCACAGCAGTGTAAACACAATTGGCTTTAATTTTATAGTCATAGATATTAAAAGAATATTCCGGGTTCAATGCAAGTTAAGATTGATCAACAGCATTTGTGGCACAATGTTGATTACTAAAAAAAAATTTTGCCCCCTTTTTTTTCTTAAAAAATAAAAAATAAAATAAATAAATAAATAAATGTAAGTAAATAAATAAACATTGGCCCCTTTAACTTCTATTGTAAATGCCTCATCGTAACCTCGACTGATGATTTTGTAAAGGGAAAAAAGACAAGTTAAGTCAAAAGACAAGTCTCAAAAGTTTTGTTGCAATCATCATAATGCTGTCAACAGAACTTACATTGAATCCAGAATATTCTTTTAATAGAAACAGAACAGATATTATGTTTTATTTTAGAGAAGATTTCAACTGTGATCGTTGTGATGTCATCTATAGGTAAGGTCTCATGTTACATTTTCACAAAGGGATGCCACCTTTGTGAGACAAAAAAAGTAAAAATCCAGGAGTATGATACTGATCGTCTGTGCCTTTTTCCTCCTTTCTCTCCCCCTCTCTGCTGTATTTCCATGTCTCTCCTGGCTGGATGCTAATATTTCTCTGAAAAGAGCCACAATACATCTTCCTGGGAATTTCCACCACTCGCAAGTGCAGCAAAATGATCTGCTAGCCATAAAAAAAATAAAGAAATAAATAAAGGTGGATGAGGGAATGAAATATTGAGGATTTCTGAAAATCGAATAAAGGAAAATGATTTATTTCATAGCGCCATTTTAATGAAGACTCATGTGTCTTTGTTTACATACGAGCGACACCAGAAAACCTAAAATATTGGCTGATTAATATTGAGATATTACACGTTCTTTGTTTTTGTGTCAAACAATGCATCCTCTTTATCCTGTTTTACCCTGTGAATGCTGTTGTTTTGATAGTACACTTTTTACCAGTCCTCTCTATGCCCATCCTTTCTGGCAGGATTCATAACCACAAACACAAACATGCTGTTCAGACATAATAGTGTTTCGAAGAAACATTGAACCTTAGAATTGCTTATTCAGCGGTAAGGACTGAACGAGAAG
The DNA here is from genome assembly GCF_018340385.1 of Cyprinus carpio. Taxonomy (NCBI): domain Eukaryota; kingdom Metazoa; phylum Chordata; class Actinopteri; order Cypriniformes; family Cyprinidae; genus Cyprinus; species Cyprinus carpio. The sequence goes on along the minus strand of NC_056579.1, from coordinate 16,036,227 downwards.
CAATGCTAAACTCACTCGAGTCACATATGGAGAATAGATAGACCTGAATTATGCATATTTCACTCCTAAAAGAGTCAAACATTTCTGTTATGGCCTCAAACATGTTCTCCATCTCAGACCAATCCATCTCTTCTCCTGGCTTCCCTGCTTCTGTTGTTTTTTTTCCTTTGGAGTAAGTGAGTAAGTCCATTCCCCCCTCCTGAGGTGGGCGTCTGTCTGTTGTCAGGCGTGAGGAGTGGCCCCTGCCCCTGCAGTTAGCAGGGGGAAAGCGATCCTGACCCCCGGCCCAGAACATGAAACCAGAGCCGATGTGTGGCGCTTGGTGCTCAGCTGGAGAGGCGGCAGAGCCCTGACCTCCAGCTTCACATCACACCGTGCGCCAGACTCTTCTCTGCCCTCCCTCTTCAGCTCTGTAGTGGTGGGACACGATGCCAAACCACCTGATGGCAAAGCGTCACGCACCCAAAAACAACTCTACTGTAAGATAAACAGTCTGTTGCAATCCAAACAGTTTGCTTTCACATTCATCCTTGTTTGCATAAGTACTTTATACAAGAGTTAAAAGGATTAAAAGAGAGTGTTACTTTAATACTATAAATGTCTAAAATAATACACAAATGAAAATATTTAATGGAATAAAAGAAGACTGTATTCAAGTATAGAAACTATACTAGACTCTTTATTTGGCTAATGTTCTTTCTTATTGGTTGTGAGGCTTTGGATTGTCTTGAGGTAGATACTTAAATACCGACATGAGAAACATTTTCCCTGTTAGTATGTTTGTCATATTGTTCGGAGCTAGCAATATCGATTCTCGGATGAATCAGTCCTTTGAGTCTGTGTTTTTTTTTTTTTTTTTTTTTTTTTTTTGAGTGAATAGGAAAGACTGTTTGGCAAAACTTTATGAATCGGTTCATGATTCAGTTTGAATCAGTCAGATAGTCGTTTGGTGCAGCTTTCACTCAGTAAAACAATGTAATACTCAAAACATGGAAAACAAAGAAAAAACATTGGATTGAGTGGAATATTTGCCTACAAACCACTGGAAATGCTCTCATTTTGCAGGATCGAATAAGGTCTTTAGGAGGTTCAACACCAGCATGTGAAAATTGTGAACGTATGAAATCATTCAAAATAAATGCGAGTTTTTTGAGCATGTACTGTATAAATACTATGGTGCAAGGAATACCATAATGATCAATACCATGTTTATTTCAAAACACCATGGTATTACCATTTAATTCCATCATTGTACCATGGTACTGCTACAAAAAGGCTATGTTTTTGAAAGGTAATTTTGAGTTAGGGCAATGTCATGTGAATTTATTTATTTATTTATTTATTTTTGTAACTCTGATCCATTTTTATTTTGCTGTTTTATGTTCTGCTCTGATATTTTGTCATTTCCTACCTCTCCTCTCTTTCTTTAATCTGTGTGATATGTTTTACCTATCAACAGAAGCACCAGCAATGTTTAAATCAAACATTTTTTTTTTTTTTTTTTACATTTGTTTAAAATTTGCATTTAGCATTTTTTCGTGACCAGTGTTTTGATATATCTGAATAGACTTGCAACACATTTTTGGATCTCAAACCACCACTTGAGAATAATTGGTAAGGTGTTTTCCAACCAATCTACATACTATTAACAAAGCAAAATCAAAGCAAGGACAGAAATGTGTCATAGCTTTCAAAAGAGATCCCTGCAAACTTATCGTCCATAACGTTGGACCCAGTGATGTAAGCGGAGAAGAACAAATGATCTGCTCTGAAGTGTTAAGTGCTTTAGTGTTATGATATCAAATGGAGCATGAAGGCTTGGACAGAGGTTTATGATTTCACTTCTGTATCCCTTTCATTGCTCTTTCCTGTCATTATTTCCCAGTCTCATAGCATTCACATGTGGGCTGTATTTGCATACAGTTGCTGAATCTCTTTGTATGTGACTACACTGCGTCATGTGATGAACAAGAGTGGATACGCTCACAGTAAACCATTAAATCTCAACTGGATTTTCTTTGGGATGCTGATTTGTGGCAAATTTTGATTGGTTGTATATCCTTTGTGACATTTAAACCCTCTTTATTGTTCTGTCATTGCTATATGATTTCATAGTTGGTTGCCGTTTATTATTTACATTTGGCATATTACTTTCCTCCTGTTGTCCGCAACAAACCTACAACCTAATTTTGAAAAATACTGCTATGCGATGCTCACACACGCACACATGATGCTCCCTAAGAAACCTCTCAGTGGTGTGGTGGTGCGGGTGTTTGCCTTTTTAACTTAGTGTCTGCACGTGGTGGTGTATTTGTTTCGTGGTTTTCAAGTAGAGCCGATGTTTCAGTATCTGACAGGCTGCAGAGCTTTTGAAGAGCTGATGATCAGTTTATTCGCAGTGGAAGGGCAGCTGCTGTATCCTCTCAAGATTTTGGCCTGATCCACCAGTTACACTCTTACAGGCACGCACATACGCACTGCACATCTGCATCCCAAATGCTTAGATACACGCGTACACATGTTGTCGGATTTGAGGCTATAATCAGATTAATTGGTCTATCTTTCCTTGGAAACCGAACATGCATTGTACGTTAAAACATTTTTTATAAGAGCCGTATTGATGTAACATTAACCAGAAGCCGTGCTCAGAGTGTGGGGTCAGAGGGAGACTTGAGGGCCCCTGACATGTCATCCTAATGAAATAAAGACTGCAGAAAGAGAGCGAATGCAAGAGAACCCTCTCAGCATTAGCTATTAAGAGAGAAGAATGATTCCTTTTCTCCATACTGTGCTCACAAATTATACCCCTAAAAGCATTTTCTACCTTTTTTGTTTTTAAAAATGTTAACTGTTACCTCAGATGTTATGTCTCCCCATTTGAGAAACATGAGTAAAAATCAGTCATGGCCCCATGAGGGAACCCGAACATTAGTTGAAGTATGTTTCTAATCCTTATTAACATTCTCTAAAGTCATGCATGAAATATGTTTTGTGCCACACTACGCACCATGTGTTTTTCTTTTTCTCCACAAGTATTTTTCAAACAGAGATCCACTACACACACTGCTGTGCATTATTTTATTATAGGGTTGAAGCTCACCGCAAGCCCTGAGAGTTTAAGAGAAGGAAAAACTGGCCTTGATTTTCCACTAGGGTTTCGTTTGCTTTGTCCCAATGCTTCCTTCTGCTTGATTGTTATTTCGTAGTGATGTCATCAGTGCAGGTACAACATGACGTTTTGTTTCTGTTCACGAACAGTCTGCTGTTCAGACAGGCCTTGCATTATTCCAGCACATGTTTTCTCGATATCGACCTCTCCTCTTTCTCTGTGGCTGTATTTCTCTCTGTCAGGTTTTTAAGTCTCCCAAAAAAACACATCAAACTCCAGGGAGAGATGTATGATCAATCAAAAGGCTCAAACATCATTATTTTTTGAGAACTCTGAGTATCTCCCACCCATGTGTTTTTTTTTCCCCTCCGTGGGAGACATGCGAGCAGCTGCGAAGAAACTCTTTTGCCAGCCATCGGATGAACCTCAGCAGACATTCGTCAAGGATTATGAGAGAAGTTTTTCTGTTTTTCATAATTGAAATGTTACATCCTTCTGACCAGTGAGAGAAAGACAAACGAGCAGCTTGAGCGCCAAACAGGAAGAGTTTGTGGACTCTTGGCCGAATTCATATAGTGTATCTGAAAAACACTTCTAGTTGTGCAGAATTTGAAGATGTGGTCTTTTAGGTCCATGTTGTATGTAATGAGCTGAGAATTGCGAGGAAGAAAGCAAGGAAAAGGGGGAGGGAGAAATACAGTGAGTGGTTTCTGAAGGCAGCATTAACACAGGGTTCTGTAGTATTAAAAGAGATTTACACACCAATGTTTTAAAGCAGTTTTCTTTAGCTCACCAGCTCCTCTTTTACAGATATTTCAAGGAAGCTATAAAAGTGAAACTACAACTGGAGCAGAATCCCTGACGCAGCATTGGAGATCGGCCCTCAAGCCATACTGCATCTGAGACCTGACAACTATTGGGGCCCTTGGGTTTGAGTTCAACCGCAGTTGGTGAAAGTCAAAGCAAGATAAATAAGCAAGAAAGCAGCGAGTGCTCTAAGGTTTCACGTGACTTCGTTAGGATATGTTTATCCCTGCGTTCGGTGAAGACTAGGATTGTATAACCTGTGATTGTGCTCCTCATGATACCTATTCTTCTATTTTTCTGTGGAGGGCCCTGTTTGTGACCCAAATGCAGTAGTGTTGTCTGTTTCCCGTGCGGTTCTTTTGAAGCATGGGGTCTGCGTGGTCCAGAATGCCTCTGCTCTCTGTCAGATGTCATATTCCTCTCTGGGCTGACCAACAGGCTCTCTTTGCACCCTGATGTGCCCATAACATTTAACGGTGCTTTGGCAACCCTAAATGGAAACTCTTACTTGGCCTCTGCAATCAATGTTAATTTCTTCTCTGGTTGCATTTGTATTTCTGTTTCCTTCGTTATTATTTAATTAGTTATTTAACCCTGAGTCTTTGATATCTGTGAGGATCAAGACCTCAATGGAACATTGATGGAGAAACCTACGTCTTCTCACAGGGGTGCACGAAGGAGCAGTAATTTGTCCAGAGGTTTAGTAGGTGTCTTTTGAGGGTAACATAATAGCAAAATGGCAGTGCTTGCATGTTTTTCTGGGTGTATATCATTCTTGAGGACCTCTAAACAGAGGTGATGCTGAGCTTTAGACTAACAATCCTAGGTAAATTAATTAGACTAACAATCCAAGATAAATGTGCAAAATCCACACTGGGAGACTGGCTTTCTTAATTCTACGGCACACAAAAGAAGATATTTTATCTCAAAAACATCCTACATGTACAATTCCCCCATTACCTATAAATCAGTACCATGTCACTATTAGTCCTTGGTATTTTAATGACTATGCTTGTATCTTGATTATATTCCAGAGTACTTTATGTTGGGATGTAGACATCAGAGACTGATTTCTACAACGTGCACAATCCTTTATCTCGGTTTCCATGTCTCAACTGTCCTCCTCAAGATGGACACTCACCCTGTGGCGGCAAACCACCAGAGGCCTGTAGGTAATTGCACAAGTGGTTGAAATTTCAGAGCCTGCGCTCACTCTCTGTCCTCTAAATGCATTTAGGTGCTAGACTGGGAGCTTGTAACATATTCCTAAGATATTTCAGATAGAAAGAGATGTCATTTTCAAGTGGTTGTATGAGAGTAGATGTCCGTTTCATCCTTGAGATTTGTGATTCTGGGGACATCCATGCAGATGCATTGCATCAAGCCCAGGATGCACTAAAAGTGTCCTTCGCACGTAGCTGTTTATGTGGAAGGTTCATAAGACCCACAGGATCAAAGAAAAGGAGGAAAAAACGACATAGAAGGGAACAGGAAAAATAAATAGAGAGGGCATGTTTTTTCTTACTCTTTATTTTTTCGTTGTCAACACTGTTAATCATGTTAGCATTGGCTTTACAGCTCCTCCCACGGCAGGGGCTCATGCTGTGGAGAGTAGCCCGTTATTTTAATTCGTTGTTTTTATTACTGTGAAGAAAAATAAAACTGAGAAAACGCAAAACAGACCTCTTAAACATAAGAACAATGGCAGTTAAAAATGATCAAGAAAAAAAAAAATACGAAACTTCACACCACAGACCTATATCCTATGTCTGCATATTTTTTATTGCATTGTAACAATTTGTTCTCTGAAAGGCCAGTGAGCAAATGAAGATCATAGTTGACAGTTGCTTATTTCTTTCCTACATTCACCATCCCATTTGTTTATTTTTCAGGTTTGCTTTGCAACATTCATCAATCTGCTGTATAAATGATACGATGTGTGTCAGGCAAGTTTTCACAATAAATGCCAATCCTTTCGTGTTCAGCGAGTCTAAATTGACCTGATTGCCACACGTATCTGTTCTCCAACTGTTATCATTATGAAAACACAACTGTTTGTTTATATTACTATTGCATATCCCAATACATTTACCACTTTCAAAGCCAGTAAACTGATCCCCATCTGAAGCAACACATTGATTTTTGGGACTGCACAGGACCGGGCGAAACTACTAAGGATAATTCTCTGATTTATTTATGGCCACACAGACCTCAGAAATGTGTTGTAGGGAATCCGCAAGCACATTTCCCCCCCTATAATCAGAATTTATATGCCAGTGGGGTCGCGAGCGATTTGTTTTGGCTGTCTGTTGGAGTGCAAACACGTGTGTATGAAGAAGCTGGTGCAGATGGAAGGGGCGAATGGCCTCGGAAACCTCTGGTTCCTGTCTCTCACTTCATCTGTTTTACTTTATTCTATTTTTGTTTTGGTTTTGTTTTTTTTGTGGTAAGTGTGGGGATAAGCGCTCTGTGATCTATGAGGTGCTTGGACATTGCCAGTGCCGTGCTGTAACAGAATGTGTTTGGGGTCTTGGGCTTGACCCCTGCTCTACTCCTCTTGCCCTCTGAAGATGTCTCCTGATCTCTTGCAAATTTATTAATTCCCTGTTCCCTACTCTTATGAATTAAAACAGATTGGATTGTTAACTTTTGCATTGTTCTGTAACTTTTGATTTCAAACACTTGCGTTAAGCGTTACCTGCACTCTTCAGAAAGGGGAGTTTTGTAGCGACACAATAGAACCATTTTGGGTTCCACAAAGAACATTTCAGTGAACAATTTTTAAAAGAACCTTTTTTCTCTTAGTGTGAATGATATTTCAATAATCTGAAGAACCTTTTCCTATTGTAAAGAACCTTTTATGCAATGGAAATGTTGCACAATCTTAAAAATTAGGGTTTGGCATCTATGGTACCAAGAATAACCTTTAACATCCATGAAACTTTTCCATTTATTTGAAGTGTAAAAAGATTCTTTAGATTTTTCAAATGTTTTTGAATATTTTTTTGAAATGGTTCTTTCAAGAACTGTTCAGTGAAAGGTTTTTGGGGAACCAAAATGGTTCTATGGAATTGCTTTTGGAACCTTTGTTTTTACGGATGCTCAAGGTTCTACATGGAACCATCAATGGCAATAAGGAGCCTTTACTTTTAAGAGTGTGAGAAATGTTTACAGATATAAGATATGTTTTTAGGGGTATCTCTCATGCCAGTGATGGTGCACATAGGGTGACATTCCAGCCCTAGCCATGTTAATGCTCAGCCTAAGGGGGGTATTAAGGAATTTCATAGCTTTGAAACTATCCCCTCTTTCTCCATAGCTTTCTCTCCCTTGCTTTTTCTGGTCTCCCAACGTTCGCCTTGATCCCTCCTTCCTCCTTTTTTCTTCTCCCCCTCATTATTTATGGCCATACCCATCCTTCACCTGTGAATAGATGGTGAGGATGAAAGATTACTTCTCTTCAGGCGTGCATGACTGTTGTTTCACATGGATTAATGGGGCTAGGAGTGCTTTCCCTAAGCACAAAGAGACAAATTTGAGCATTAAATTAGACATCTCTAACATGCCAAAAGTGTTTGCTCATTGGACAATCGCCAACTTGTTTCCAGAGCCTGTCAGAGTAAATCACCTTAGATTCACTGATGAACGCTAATCCTGTAAGCAAGCATAAGTACGCTAAGATTCTAGACTTGTTATATTCTTTTAAGCTAAAGTAAATCTTGCTTCAGGCGGTATATTTTCAGACTGCAGGAATATGCTGTGATGTTTCATGGGTAGTTACAAAAACTGGAAAAGAATATTTTTAATGTTGAAGCTTTATGTTGGATGTAATTCACTCACACCAACATGACATTCTGATATTTTGTGACGTGCAGTTGTGATTGTTCATATACTGTAACTATCAGCACTCTTTTGAGAAGCTTCTGAAATGATTGTGAGCACAGTTTTATTGTGCTGATTTACTGAGACACCAAGTTTAAACACGACATATCACATATCAAAGGGCTTGTCCTATTTTGTTTAAATAGTCAATATCCTTAAGTGTGTATATCAGCATCAAACCATTATTTGCTACTTGGCTTTAGAGGGACAGACATTCTCAGTCTACAGCATTTTATTAGACAAAAAAATTGGAAGTGTAGGTGAGTGCCAGATGAGTCATCAGTATTTTTGGTCTTTTCTTTATTGAAGAAACATTATGTATATTATAAATGTGTATATCTGCTAAAAAAAAATAGTGTATATTTTATTAGTGTTTATTTTATTTTTGATGTGTTTATATTATAAATGTGTATATCTGCTATTAAAAGTTTGTTTATGTTTTATTGGTTTTTATGTGATGTTTAAAAAAATGGACATTCATTTTTAGTGTTTTCAAACTGTTAGTGAAACTAACAATACTGACTATACTGATAAATACTATATTTATAAATAAAAAATCTCCAACCAGTGATACCAATATATCATGCATCACTAATATAGGTGACCTCAACAGATGTAATGCTTAGCAAATTCACTAATGTTTACAATTACAAAGGTATGAGTGTACTTTTAATTATATATACTACAGTGGCAGTTTACCTTTGAGACTTGACATCCTTCTGTAGTACAGGTGCCTTCAAAACTCACCACCTCAATTCACTTGAGCATAGATTTACATATACATAGAGACAAAGAGCGACACAGTTTTCTGTTTGGAGCCTTTAAACACAGCTCACTGCACATTTATCATCAGATCATGTTGTGATCATTCTTTGGGACTGCGGGCCACATTTAGCCACGTCTGCGTCTCAGGACCCCTTTGCTGACTCCCTCAGTGCCTGTACCTGTTCCTCCATTATTAGCTTTGGATCCAGAGAGTGTGGCTGCTGTCTCCTCCTCCGCCCTCAGGGAGAGCCATAGCTGGGCTGTGAGATGAAGTCGGGCAGGGGTGGTGGGGAAAGGAGTGCTGGCTGTGCTGTAATTACTCCATTGATATTCCTTCCACAATAACGCTGTCACTGCTCATTTGCATAAGTGCTTCTCCGCTCTCGCGGGAACAGATGAGCAGAGACAGAGGAGTAGAAACCTGGAGGAGTTTGGTTTTCAGTTCAGATTAACGGGTTTGGCTCGTGCCATCATCTGTCCGGATCTATCCCACTAGAAATACACAGATATATAATGGCGTGGGCAGTAGTCAAATGCTAGGATAGTAGAGGAGGGATAGCAGATTGTCCCTCACGTTGGACCATCAGTGTCAGGATGCTGATATGATTAAAAAACACATCCAAGGTGATGGTCATTGAGAGGTCTGTCTTGGTGCAACACAGCTGAGGGAAGACAGTTGAGATCACATGGCTTTATTGAAAATCTGATGTATTATTTCAGGAAACTCAACTGAAGTATATGAGTGGTTCACATGCTTTTAGTTTTTTGTTTTGAATGTTGGACTCTTTCACTCTAATACCACTCTGTCATGATCATAACGGGTAACAGCCCATAATGCAATCATATGTCCACAAGAATTCACCACAATGCAGTGTTGCAATGTAGAAGACTTAATAATTCATGCGAGATGTCAAAATCTTTTTTTTTTTTTTGAGAACATACAACCCCAACTAAGCCTAGCCATGATCTAAATAAATAAATAAATGTGACCCTGTCTGTGAAATCCAGGCTAAAGTCTCAAAATCTAATTATGAGATAACAAGCATCAAAGTTTGATTTCAACGATTAATTTCACTATGATTTCAATCTTTGACATGGCCTTAATGTTAAAGATATAAAGGTTATTCCACAGAATGTTTTTTACATCTTTATGAAGGATCATTTTATGTAAAAAACAATTAATCACAAAAAAAGACTGGGTTTTTTAGTTTTCAAGCAGTTTGTATAAAAGAGAGATGGAAATAGTAGAATATTACACTGTACAAATGATTTTTTTAAACTTAGCAATAAGTCTTTCTTTTAATTTTAACTCATTTTAATTTAGTTTTGCCATTTCTTTGTAATTAATTTAGAAATTTACTAGCAACTTCTGAGTAAAACTTATTTCTACCCCAATTTTCACTTCAGTGTATTGAACAGATAAAAAGTCAATAATTCAAAAATAACATATTTAGGGAAAAATATGATGAAATTTTCTTTTTATAAGTAGAAAAAAAAAACAGTACAACTCTCAGATCAACTATAACCCATCGCAACTGTACAGAAACAGCACAAACATTATTTCACTATTGTATATGAAATGTTAAAAGGACTACAGTTTAGTTGTAACAGGACACACATTTTACTATGAAGTGATCTCAAAGCCTTATTCCTATATTCAGCGAGTGAGAAAGCCTGGAGTGAAGCTGGATCTCAGTGATCACAGAATGTTTGAGTGTGGACTACCATCACTCCATTCCGTTCACATTCTCGAAACCCAACCAATCACTGCGGGTATGATCAAATACATTTTTTAAACAATGTCTCATATGGTTAACAAATCTGTTTATTTAACCCTGAATATAAGACCTTGTATTGCAGCCATCAAAAACATCTGCTTTGCCAAAATGGTTCCCAGTTTCTTTGACGGTGTGAGCATCTATCCAGTCTTGCCTGCACAGAGTGCACGCTGGGTAGATTTTGTGGATGTGTGCACCCATGACAGGTCCTCCATCTTGGTAGCGGGAGGTGTTCGGAGCCTTTATTTAATGTCACTGATCTTCGCCTCAGTGCTGGCGTGATGAGCATTGGTCATTGGCTGTTTCTCCTCTATTGCTTTTTCTGAGCAGGCTGAGGCCTCCGCTCTCTCCCCTCAGAGTCAGGCCCTCAGGCTCCACATCATTTATTGCTGTCAAGAGTCAGGGAAGGAAAAAAGATGGGGTGATGAGTAGAGGGTGCGAGAGATGGGGAGAGAGAGAGCGAGAAGGAGAGGCAAAACAGGAGAAAGTAGCGATTCCAAGGGGGACGCGCAGAAGCGAAACACAGGCGATTTAGTCAAATCTCAGCTGTTGAATATTTAATGGAGCCTGCAGTGTTTATTTAGTTAGCCTGTCGATTTTTAGCACACTGTCAATAGCAGGCTCGCACGTCGGGCCCTGATGATCTTTAGTGTCTTCGCTCCCTGGGGTCCAGACGCTAAACACAATTATGGATTTTTTTTCCCTCACTCTCCCTTTTCTCTCTCTCCCCCACCACCGCAATGTGTTTGATATTTTTACTGATCTAATTTGCAATCTGGTAGTTTATTGTTTGGCATTTTAGTGGCGCTCAAGTGGCGAAGCAAATTCGATTTCTGCTCATAATTCTTTATAATGTCATTAATGCTGTTAGCGCACAGGCGCGGGTCTTAAATAAAATAAAAAAATACGCTGAGAATCTGTCCACGGATGCGCACATTCTTGCTTTTATTGTCTCTCCTCCCACTTTCATTTCACTCATTCGGTTTTTAATTAAAAATCCTTGCTGTGGTTTTCTGTCATTGTGAAATATGAAATTATAGTTGCATTGTATTTCAGAGGAAGAAACAGGAAGCTAAGCTTCCACCGGGATGTATAGCAACATCTCACAGACAGACAAATTGGGAAAAACATCATGTAAGGAACATAAATAAATAAATGATTAAATGAATACCATGAGGGGATTTTATGTTAAAATAAAGGAGGGAATTATTCAAGCTACTGTTAGGATTTTCATCAAAACTTCAGCATTGAATCTCAGAACATTCTTCGAGTGGTAACATTTTTAGCAGTTTGTTTGTTGGTTCTTGCCGTTTTTATTCTGAAATGTACATTAATCTTCACATTTAAGTGTCCTATGCAAGCCACGCTAGACGTGCTTGAGCGCTAGCTGATGGGGAGCACGCGGCAGGTTAATAGTGATGGTGTGCCACGTGCTGATGGTGATGGTGTGCAGCTCTTGTGAGGGATCTATTTGCTGATGATGGATGAGCGGTAAGCCACCCAAAGCCTGCGATTTTCCACACTCAAGAGAGTCTGTCGGCTTTTTAAGTGGACGAGCACAATTAGCACTGAAACCAGAGCGCAGGCTAATCTGATGGCACGCTTGACAAAAAGAGAAGTAGAGAGAGGGGAAAAAAAGAAATGTGCTCTTTGCAACCAACCTGAAAAGAGATTAGAGCAATGGTTCCTGTCTACTATGACTGAGAATGCCAGGGATGGATAAGCATAATTGGGTGTTTCTTCAACTATGGGTACTTTTATGTTCCCAGGGATGATTTTTTATTGAAACTACATTCATACTACATACATAACAGATTTCAGATTATATATTTCCCCTTTTTTATTTTAGTGCTACCTTTAAACTTTTTACTATGCTTTCAACATGTAGTTTTACTTTTTTTTTTTTATTACATTTTCAGACAATATGTTTCCCTTTTTTTATTATAGTGTTACTTATACACTTTTTACTATGCTTTCAACATTTAATTTGACTTTTTTTTTTAAATGACAGATTCCAGATAATGCCTTCATGCATTCTTTTCAAATGCAATTTAGAAGTTGAATGTAGAAAAGTTTTTTATTTATTGATTTTTATGCATTTGTATATATATATATATATATATATATATATATATATATATAATTATTGTAAAAGATGTAATGTACACACATACAGTATACTCTTAAAAATAAAGGTGCTTCAAAAGGTTCTTCAAGCGATGCTATAGAAGAACCATTTTTGTTCCACAAAGAACCATTCAGTCAAAGGTTCTTTAAAGAACCATCTCTTTCTTACCTTTTTGTAATCTGAAGAACCTTCTTTCGCCACAAAGAACCTTTTGTGAAACAGAAAGGTTCTTCAGATGTTAAAGGTTCTTTATGGAACCATATAGACAAAATGGTTTTTCTATGAAATCGTGAAGCACCTTTATTTTTAAGAGGTGCTTGAGGTAAATATAAGATGTAAAAATTACAGATTAGAATTTCCTAGGCAATAAAATGACAGATTGTATTGTTTTATCCTTGCTGCAGAGCTAGAATTTCTAAAAACATTCAAATTAATCATAAAAATGTATTACATATAGCAAAGTGACATACAGCCAAGTATGGTGACCCATACTCAGAATTTGTGCTCTGCATTTAACCCATCCAAAGTGCACACACAGCAGTGAACACACACACAGCAATGCAAAAGGTTGTGGGTTCGATTCCCAGGGGACACATGTTAGGTAAAAAACATTAGCCTGAATGCACTGTAAGTCGCTTTGGATAAAAGTGTCTGCTAAATGCATAAATGTAAAACTTGTTGTATTGCCAGCCCAATACTTGGACCCACAACCTTAGGGTTAGGAGTCAAACTCTCTAATCACTAGGCCACGACTTCCTCGCTTCAGGCACTGAATATATATAAAATCATTAAATTTGAAATTTCAAAAGAAATTCAGAAATATATTTATATACATTTTTAACTTGTAATTTTATATCTATAATATGTAATTGCTTGAGCTTAAATGTTGCATCTTGAGTTTAAAAAATTGCTGCATGGTTGGAAATGATATGCAATTGCTATGCAAAAAGTGCAAAAAATGCTATTTAATTGTATTATGCATTTAGGATAGCTACATAAAATGCTAGTTATTAAATTAGCCTTAATTAACCTAGCAAAAAAATTGCCTTTTTGTGCCATAGAGTTCAAAAGTTTTGTTTTGAGAGTGAGTTTATTTCATGAAAGTCCACGGGTTCAAAAGTGCCCTTAGCTGAAGAAATAGTCTCTGCTTCTGTTGTGGTGGCATCATATGTCATTGCACAGAAACAGTACATACATTTTGTTTTTTTGTAAACAGTCAAAAATATTACAAATACAGGTCAAGGCTGGCAGTCGAACGACAGTGTATGAGTGTATGTGTGTGTGTGTGTATGTGTGTGTGTGTATGTGTGTGTGTGTGTGTGTGTACACAATACTCCCAGGATGTCAAGGCAGTGCCAACGGACCTATCATGTGTGGGGTGATCTCTTGGGCACGTCACAGCAGCTCAAGTGTGTTTCTCAAAAAAAAAAAAAAAAAAACTGGCTACACATCAAAGAAGGGCAACACCCTAGCCTGTCAGGGGTGTGTGTTTGTGTGTGGGACTTAACCTGTTCTCACCTGATACATACTTGCCATCGCTGGAGGGATTACCCAGCTGTAATTGAAGGCTTCTGTGTTGATGGTTATTTTAACACCTTGAGGTAAGAGCCAACCTTTGGACTCATTAAGCAGTGAGCACATAGTCTTTGCAAACACCTGAGGAGGCTTTTCAGAAGTACTGCACTCAATGTGGCTTCTTTGTATTGCGATTACAGCATAATAAATTAAGAGTTTAAGAAGAGTAAGGAGAAACCGCAGCGCCATGGGGGCCAAAACAAAGGAGGTCTCATATGGAGCCAGAGACTCTTCCTTCTTATCCAATTTAGACTCTTATATCTTCATATCATTGTCTCGTCCAATGGCAAATAATTCAGAAAGGATATCAGATGTAGATGACAGTGATTCATTGTAGTGTGATGCTCTTGGGAAAATGGTTAAAATTTACTGTGAAGGAATGCAGTAACAATTCTAAATGGTTTGATGGAACAACAAGTTCTGGACTAATAGACAACGGCTCTTCAGGCATTGAATAGTCAGTGGCTTCATGCGTTTATTTTTCTCTTGGTTGTTGGGAAATACTTCTTGCATACTTGGGTGTTAAAAACCAATGTAATCATACATACTGCATAATTTTTAAATGAGAATAAACATGCTGTCAAAATAAGTCTTGATGACGGGCCAATGTGTCCTTCAAATACTGTAAACATATTGTTTTGATTCTCAGTCATTCCAGCAATTGCTACTGGTACAAAACTTTACCACTCCCAATATAATTCATCCGGAGATGTTTTCCACAGTTTATGAGGCTCTTTCACTAATTCTCACACCCTTGTTAATTCACTGAATGATTTGCTTTTGATTACTTAGATTCTTCTTGTTCTTCCATGATGTCTCATGTGGTATTTAGTGTGGCTTCGTAGGGTAAGAGGAACTCCATCCATCCATCCATATTTGTTTTTGTTTTATCTCATTTTCTATTCTCAAATATCTATCTATCTATCTATCTATCTATCTATCTTTCTATCTATCTATCTATCTATCTATCTATCTATCTATATCTGTCTATCTATTCATCTGTTTGTCATTCGTTCATTCTATCTTTTGTGTTATTGTTCATTCTATTGTTTGTATGTATCTAGTGCCCTTCCTTTTCCAGGATTACGAAAGCATCACTCCTTCCCCATAGTTTTGCTCCATCTTTGCACCTTTTGACTGCATAATGTGAAATGACAATTAGACCAAGTCAAAAGAGCTGCACAATCAAAGGTCTGTGATTCCCCTTGGCAGAGCGGGCCCTTCTTTTAGCCAGTTTGTGCCAAACTGGAAGCAGATGTGGGCTGCCATAGGGCCCTGACCAGACTGCTAGAGTGTCTCAGCAGGGCCTCCGCTCCCTCCTGCCATGCACATGTCCCCCTCTCTCAGCCCGCACAGCACCACACACCACCATGAGACGTGCTGGAGCCCAGCGGTGCTGCCGAGCCAAGTCGCCACAATAAATGAGAAAAACTCTCTGACTGGTTTCAGTAATGACAAAGCCCAGAGCTGCGGTCGAGTCATAAGGTGAGCTAACCAATGCTGGAGTTGCCTTGTTTTATCACTTTGTTCCTTTATATCTGCCTTCACTCTTGTTTTAATTCTAGTACTTTCTTTCTTTCTTTCTTTTTGCTTTCCCATCTGTCTCGACACATCCTTCTCCCCCTCTTTTCTCCTCATCTCTGCCTTTCTCTTCAGCTCCATCCCTCCTTCTCTCCCCAAAGCGACTTTCTGCCCTAATTTGATCTTTGTGGCAGATCAGAGGAATGTGATTGAATTTGCGGGAGAGAGTGTGGTGGAAAAAAAGAGAAAAGAAATACATTCTGATTTATCCACTCTGACTGAGGTGTAGCACCAGATGTGTCACTAGACCTGGGCTGAAGGGGCTGTAGTCATGATTTTTTTCTTTTTTTTTTTTTTTTTTTTCTCTGGATAGCGGCAAATGTTTTAGGGCCACAAGTATGATGAAAGTAAATTAATTTTGACTCTATTATTATTAGGTTATGAAAAGTCAGCCTCCAAAATGATTAACCTTCATAACGGTTAGAACATTTCTCACAAAATCATCACAAACTCAGAACCAGTGGTGGATATAGACAATATTTTAATCTCTTTTCTAGTAAACATAGATATTCATTACAACAATAACAGTGTTCAGTCAGCGTGCATTACTGAAAAATTGGTGTTTGAAAACCTTGATGGCAGAATTAATAGCCAATGTTAAAAATTGAACAGCAATTTCTTACAAAAACAAAATAATGTAATTACACATTTTCTGTGAAGTCAGTGCCTGCTAGGTTATTTTTTTGTAATAACAAACTATTACTTTCTCTTTTTTTAAGTGTAATGTAAATAGTTTTGTTTGAAGCTATCATGATAGTTATTAGTCATGGTTAATCTTTGATTCATGAGCAGTCATTTCCATTTAGAGCTGTTATTTAATTTAGGGGGGGGAAATGTAGATGTAAATTTCATTGAAAGTACTGCAAGTAGTATGCAGAAATATCCTATAAATGTACCATTGTAATTTTCACAGATATTTGTAACCTGCTCCAATCAACACCAATTCAGTTGTCTGTAATTGTCTATATATATATACACACACACACACACACACAATTACAGACAACTGAATTGGTGTTGATTGGAGCAGGTTACAAATATCTGTGAAAATTATAAAATCTGTGAATATATATATATATATATATATATATATATATATATATATATATATATTATATATATATATATATATATATATATATATATATATATATATATATATATATATATATATTCCATCTGATTTGCTTTGTTCTGTTTATAAGAGAGCTTTCTGGAGGCATATTGTGCTCTCAACTTTTATTAACTGCAAATATGGTATTTGAAAATGCTACAAAGATTGGTTTTAAATAAGTTACAGTGAGCCAAATCTGGTTTTTGCATTTGCGTGAAACTGAACCTGTGGATTGCTTTTGACAGACTGACTGGCACTCAATACTATATTGGCCAGAACAGAGGGATGAAATCAGGCGTGGAAGAGAAAGGGGTGGGTGTGAATGGGCCAATAGAGTGCTATTGATTTGTTTAACAAATTAGCCATGATGATGGCAGGTGCGGTCGCCAGGGCAGGTTGCCGGGGTCAGCTCGTCATATGGTTGCTAACAGACATAATATTGCTCTGCGCTCTGATCTCTTCATACTCACACAAAAGGCTATAGGGACACCCCTGGGAAATAAGCTGTCTCTTTTTCTCTCTCCGTGTGTATGTATAGACCACACACACTCTCTCTTACACACACACACACACTCAAACTACCCATCACTGCCACTCTTCAAATTAACTCCCCAGAAGGTTAAGCTCCCTTGATTCATAATTATTCAGTGCCCTCTTTCTATCTCTCCATCCTTCCCATTCTCACCTCCGTCACTTCTCCTGAGTGGCACTTGCCTTTTGGTGGAGGACCGAGGGAATTAAATTAGCTTTACTGACCTGAGAAAAGCATAGCCAGATGACGGGCGAGGGGAATACGGTTTGATCTCTGTCTGTTTGCCTGTCACTCCCTCTAATCTAGCTGTCTATCTGTCAGATGAGAGTGTTATTGCACACGGACCTCTCTATGGACACGAGGCCGCTCCCCTTCCACGTTTCGTCCTTGTGATTATGTTACCAATAAACACACCGGTGGTGACGGGCATCCGTGCATGTCCCTCACAAAAATGGTAGACGAGGACCTTTTGCAAGCATTCCTCCAGTTAAATTTAATCTAATGGCTCAGGACACAAATCACTCCGAAATTCCTGAATGATGGTGTACAAATCCCAGCCAAGCCTGATCGCATTGTAACAGCAGTAGCTGTAGTTCATGCCGTAGTTCCCGTAGGGTTGCTTGGCATGGGGTTACATAAGGCAAAGAGCGAAAACAACCTCAAAGAGGGAATGCTGCAGAGCGCCAACACCATAGAGGTTTGTTTTTAAGAGTGGGACTGACATGAAGCCTTTATCTCTCTACATGATATACTGAGTCATTTGGGCCAGTTGGCTCGGAGGACAGCAATAATTTCACTCCCATATCCAGGATTTGTAAAAAGAAAGGCAAAAAGCAAGTTTTGTGTGTGTGTGTGTGTGTGTGTGTGTGTGTGTGTGTGTGTGTGTGTGTGTGTGTTTTATTCACTCTGAATTATTATTATTATGGCTTTCTGGTATTTTGTCCATTTCAGAGTTGATTTGTGATATTACAGTTATGTTGCATAGTTTATGATGTATTTCCATGTATCACAATTCAACCAAGCTCTGTTGGGTTTCTGAATAAATGTAGCTCTTTTTAATTGAGGTGAAGCATTTTATTTTAAATATATTATTTTACCACTTGTTTGGCCATATGATTTGGCAATAATCATTGATCAATACATTAATCTGGTTTAGTACAATCATTATGGTAAACTGTACAAAATATATATTGATTTAGTTTACAGTTTTTGGACTTCATACTGACACCTACTGGCCTGGATGTATGATGTTTACTGGCCGCTTTGCATTTATTTGCACTCTATTTTTCTGTTTTGTGTTAAACATAGTAGTAGTAGCTTGTTGTTGCCTGCATGACATCACTGATCATGTGATGTCAGAATAGTGGTTTTTAACGAGATTTAAATATTTTATGTTTAGTTGATTTCAATAGCTAAAACAGAAGACTGCTTGGTCATTCCGCTGCTTTATCTATTATTACTCTTTCAAGACCCCTGAGCATGAATGTTTGGCATCAGTCACATCTTTCTCTTGAACGTTCTCTAATGTAATGGGTGTACTGACTAAAGTCTGAGCTGCTTTCCCTCAGAATACCACTTAATGAATGCTTCTCACAAGCCAGGCAACAAGAGGCTATTCTGTGTCTCCTGATATCCGCGTTTGCGTTCACTGCATAAAGGCCGTGTTCAGCTCTATGCTTGCTGGGGTTTAAACAGTTACGAAGCCATTCCTGTATGGCCTACAGAGGATTAATTACCAAACTACACCCTCCCTTTGGGCCCTATTAAGAGATAGAGCAAACGTAAACATACTCACACATACACATCGACACATATGCAACATTCACACATTCACTGACACAAAGGGACACTTCACAACCGAGTACTCTAATATGTCGTCAATTTAGATAATGACCTGCAAAGAGATAAACTGAAGTGTGCATTGGAGGTAATTAGATTTACAAAGCTGCAGAGCTAACTCCAGGTGAAGACCAGTGGACTGTGTTTTTTTCTTTCTGTGTACCACCATTGCCAGAATGTCATGACATTAGTTGGACTTACACTATGAATTCTTGTAGTACAGCTTTTTTTAGTAATTGGTGGAGAATGCAAAGAAAATTTGAGGGGTTCAGCATGACTGGAAATAATTTCACGGGAGTGAGGGGTTCAGCATGACTGGAAATAATTTCACGGGAGAAAAAAAAAAAAAAAATGAAAAAAGCCAGGTAAAATGTCAGGTCTCCACAGTTTTTATAGTCATGGAACCCATCAATCGTTGTCAGTTTGTCAGAGATTTGGAGATTGATTGATTGCTCGTTTAGCTACTACTTGTAGTTGTACTAAATCAAGCAGTTATTTTAAGGCTTCAGACTAAAAAAAATTACTAGGTGGCTACTGGCTCCTAAAATAAAACATAAAACATAGGAGCCAAATTACTTTTTCTGTTTTTTTTTTCAATGATATAAATGACATTACTGATGTTATCCATGCTACAGCATATGTTCCACTAATCATTAATGAAATTATGACCAGACAGATTGACTAGTGATGCTTCAGAAATTTTCAGGTAAGATATTTCTGCTTATTAACTGTTAAAATTAACTTAAAACATGGAATTCTTGAAAATTACTAATGTATTTACATTTATTTTTAAGTTATTGTCAGTTGTTTCTTAGCCTGGACCCTGTATTTTGTCTGGCTAAAGGTTAACCATTTTTGTTTGAACTTTCAAAGAAGAAAAAAAAAAAGGTTGTAATTGGCACTATCATGTTGAAACTTTGCACAGGCTACTATTACACTAATAGGGCATAAACTTGATTTAATGTGGATTTTGTTCATTTGTGTTGTTGTCCTAACCGCATACAACTGCAAAACACAACATCAGTATGTCTTGAAAGTTGCTAAAAAAAATAGAAATAATAATAATAATAATAATAATAATAATAATAATAATAATAATAATAATAATAATAATAATAAATGCCTGTACTGGATATTGTGTCAGATCTTCTCAAGAAATGTCCTAAAAAAAGCTTACTTTTACCACATAGCATGAGAACCACCAAAGAAAAGTCCCTGCCATTATGTTTGCCTAATGAAATAAACAGTGCAGTCAAGCAAAAGAGAGAATTTTTGCCCAAGGGTTCAGATACTGCCAATCATCAGAAAGAAATATGTCTGGCCAGTACAGTCATTCAAAACTTTCTCTTGCCAGAGAGAGTACGTGTTGTGTTGGTTTTGCAGAGTGTGCTGTTACTACAATCGGGGTCAGATTTTTTACCTTCTTAATTAGATGAGGGACAGGCTAATTAAATCAAATTCATTATCCACAGGTCTGGAAATCAAGCGGCACTATTGGAAATCAGGTTAGGCTAGCCCTCATCCATCATGCTCCTAACTAACCAATTTACGGCCCTGACTTTTGCATGCCACGTTATTAGCTTGTCATAAACAGTTAGCTTTTAGATCCGTGAGTGGAGCCCTGATAGCGTTGGCGTTTATCACATTAGTTTCTAGCACTGTGTCAGCCTCTTTCAGCCCAAGATAAAGCACATAGCCGGTAATCACGTTACTTTTCACACACACACACACACACACACACACACACACACACACACACACACACACACACACACACGCACACTCCATAGACTTACAGTACAAACGGCCGCCACTTAAAACGATCCTCTAATTCACTGTAATTAAGACATACTACTTCAGCCGTTTGCAAATAAAGGCTCTTTAACAGTCTTTAAATGGAATCTTTTCTTTATAAAATGAATCAGACAGCACATCTATGCTGTTAGGATTTGGGCCATGTGTTTATCATGGTTCAGGGGTTTGCATCTTTACACTGAGGTAAACATTAACAGGTTGAAACAGCATTTTTATGTGTATACTATTTATCTGTTTTTTGGTGGGGGGGGGGACTAACTTTCCCATCTATTAACTGTCTATCCCATAAAAGGGACAGATAAAGCAAAATAATTTTTGTCATAATAAGATCTTATGGGTTCAACGTTGGTTGGGACCACTGACTTTTAATGTATGGACAAAGGTGGTTGAAATATTCTTCGTTATATCTTCTTTTGTGTTCCATGGAAGAAAGAATGTTCTAGAGGTTTTGCAATGACATAAAGGTGATTAATATTGACATAATTTTTATTGTTGATTAAATTTCTTACTTAACAACCAATTACTTTACTTTGTTTTACTCCCCGCACCAAATACTATATACATAAGTATCCATATTTTGTATTTTTTACAGGTAATTATTGTCTTAACTCTTTAAAATAAGCATTTGGTTACACACTTTTGTGTCCACAAATGGCACTTGTCCTCCACTTTGGGCATGAATCCAGGAGTGAGACTGTGGAGAGAATGATAGAGAGCGGAATAAGAGAGGCGATTTGTCGTCTGTGTGTGTTATAGTGCTACGGTCAGCCTGAGAGAGCGAGAGAAGAGGGGCGGAGGGTAAGAATGAGCGTGTGAGGGATAGCCTCATCATTCAGAGTTTACTCACACTAAATTGAGTTGAAATAATAGGCTTATTCAAGCGGCCCTCACACAATGACACCAAGGCAGGTCATATCAAAGGCTGGCCTGAGGGCCGGGGAGACACTGCACAGGGGGAGGGCTTTCAGAGGACGGGTGACGGCACTGTCACGGAGCAGGGGACCCCACTGACAGACACCTGGAGGAAGGGGAGAGGGGTCGGGGGTTTGGATGGGGCCCGGAGGCACTGTCATTCGACAAGAGTTGGAGGTTGATGACAGCCCTCGGGTCATTGGGTACCGTAGAGCCACAGCAGGGTCGAGGGACAACTGAGACCAGCCCAGGGTTGGTGGGACATGTTAGAAATATCAATCACACGTCTGACGTCTTGACTTGCTGGTGCTCGGTAGTTTCAGTCAAACACTTTGTGTTCTGCTGTATTTCTTTGTTTGCTTTGCCATTTATTCTGTTTTGGTTTTGTGGCTCAATGATCAAAAATACATTTGAAATTAAATACATATAAATATAAATGAGCATGTTTTTAATTTCTGAATTTAAATTATTTTATTTATTTTTTTGTTTGTTTTTAATTTATTATAAATATTAATAAAAAAAATAATATAACAGCCATTATCCATACATTTCTACCATTATCACCCAAAACAAAGATAAAACTTTATGGAACACAACATAGGGCATGTTGCTACACTAAGTGGGGAAAGGTGTCACATTATTATGGAATTTTCAGGTATATTTACATAGCAGAAAGCAGACTCAGTAAGCAGAAAAATAAAAAATACAAAAATATTGTTATTGTTTTAAAACAATGTTCTCATAACTAGGGCATTTTTTTCAATTTCCAGATATTTTAATGTTATATGTGTTTTTACAGTCCAGCTTTTTTGTCCTTGGGCTTTTGACTCAAAACCCTATATGTACTTGTGATATTTTGACAATTTATTTCATTATTTTGTTTGAAATACCTATATTTTAATTCATTTTTTGCTTTACTGCAAAAAATAAACAAATAAATACCCCACATAAAACACAATGTTATATCAGAGAAAATCCCTCCAGATCCTTATGACTGTGTGCCAAGTTCAGCAAGTTTCTGATATTTATTAAATAATAGTTCATGATATTTGTTTAAAAAAATAATAATAATAACCTTTTTGAGATGTGTATTCAGTTGTAAGGAAAATTTATATCCACTGATTAAATCACATGACATTTTTAGAGTAGTTTATTTTAAACTTTTCTTGAAATTAACTATTGTTAACATGAACTGAAAAAAAAAAATCTAATTTCTAGTATCTTAAATTGATTTTCCTTTTATTCATCATGGACACTCATATGTCATTGACCCTTGTATCTTGAATCTTGTATCTTTGAATTCTTGCTGTGTCTTTGTGTGTGCCAGTCATTTTCACTGCCAGCCATTAGTCACTATGTGGCAAAAAGTGCTGCCTTTGCATTAAAAAAGCAGCTGCTTTTCGTAAGTAAACAATAGCCCGTGCCGGTATGGACAAAACAGGCCAAGACTGTGTAAAATCAACCCATGAATACACTTTCAAAATCAAAGGGTGTCCAATTGGCTCATGAATACGCACACACTCCCTCTGCCGAAGGCGTTTGTAAAGGGAGTGTGTAGTCTGCGTGTAACAATATAAGAGACAGCATATCTGATCAACACAAGCATTCGCACCGTGTAGGGAGGTGACTGAGCCGCCCCTCCTGTGGACTTACATGAGCTATGCTTCAGACAGCTGGTGGGACACATGTGTCCATCATACATCATCATGTTTTTTGTAGTTGCATTTGGAGTTGTAATTGTTTTTTTAGATCAATATATTGTAATGAATCTTTGAACAAAGTTGTATAAAGGCTGAAATAGAAATTCCCACATTCAGATGGAGGGTTTCCTGTCACTTTCACTGCCAGATCACTTGAGGCAAAAGACATAGTTGAACACACAGGGTTGAGAAGAGTAGAACAGATTCATAGTAACGTTAGAAGGTATGAGTGAAAAAAAATCCCCGTTGCGATGATGGAGATAAAATATCCCTCCAGATCAGATAAACTGGACGTGTTTAAGCAAGCAAAATCTTCTACAATTAATTTATTGTTCTTTTTGGCCTGTTGTTTTTCTGCTTTAGTATTTATGGTGTAATGTCTAGACGTTACAGTGTGTTGGGTTCAGTGCTCTACCTCGAACATAAAAAGGAATTTTTGTATTAACTCATCTCAACCAATATTGATGTATGTTGTTGTTTTGTTGCCGCGATGACGCAATTATATCGTGGGATCAGGGTACTGTGTAGAAATGTAATAATCAGTGACAATCAGATGTGGGAATGTTAGTCTATCACTGAAGTTTATTTTGATTAAATGTTATGTAAAATTTTAGTCAACGGTTATCAATAGTGAACAAAAGGCAATCAAGATGTTTCTTTTTTGCGTGCTTTATTTTATTCAATTATTTTAATGAACATTTAATTAGGGATACACAATATTGTTATCATTCGATTTCACAATTGTATTTATTTATTTATTGATGTAGCGGTATTTCTCATTACCTTTATTTTTTACATTTAGTTTAGCTTTGCATCACCTTAAGTTCCCCGGGCGCCGCAGCATAAATGGCTGCCCACTGCTCCGGGTGTGTGTTCACGGTGTGTGTGTGTGTGTGTGTTCACTGCTGTGTGTGTGCACTTGGATGTGTTAAATGCAGAGCATGAATTCTGAGTATGGGTCACCATACTTGGCTGTATGTCACGTCACTCACTCACTCACATGCACATAAAGCGAATATTTAAAAGCACAATAATACTTTTAGTAACTGTAATCTTTAACAAAACTCATAATCAATGTGCTTTTTTTATATTGGTCATTATAATGTGATGCCTAAATTCACTTTTAACATTCAAAATGACTCATTTTTGTTTTATTTTTAATTTAATTAGACAAAATAATATAGAATTTTACCATCAGCCATTTATTGGTTAAAATAAGCATCGACTTATTGGTCACGTTTAATCTCATGTATTGTAGTACATCATACCAGAACAAGCCTGAAATATGAATATTTCTACATTTTAATAGTAGAGCCACATTTTATAGCAGCTGCATTTTTTCCAGTAAAATTTGCAGACATTTTGTGCATAAATTTAGGCAAATTCACTCAAAGTTTAAACCAAAATTATGTTAATATGATCATTTATTAGGTGTCATTAAAAAGACTGTATTTCAGTTATTATATATTTGCACACAGCATTTTAACAGTATACCAGTGCATCAGAACATATAGTAAAATAGAACATGATGAATGAGTTTGCCAGCCGGGAAGTTCTTTCTGAATCAAACTGGAAAGTCTTCTCCAATTGCATTTGTAACTGTAATTCAGTCATCTGCGGCCAACTCCATCTGTGTATGCGAATTTGTGTGTGAGTCTATGTGTGTGTTTAGAGTGGCTTTGTGGGCTGAAATGGAGAGCCTTTGGTAAGTGGCTGATTGGAGGGGAAGTCTGTCGGTTTGGCACGTGCCTGGTCCCATGGGACATGTGATAGCTCGGTGCCCACGCACCAGCGCCAGTCTGTGCCAGCAGGGGCTTTCATTTCATCCTGCCTGTGCCAGCCATGTGGAATTCCTTTAACAAAGATCTGAAGGCCTGGCTCTTTCCAAACAAAAGGTCATGCATGACAGCCTTCAGAAGTATTGTTCTGCTTGATTTCAGATGAATGGAATATGGTGATATTACTGGGGGGGTTTTTTTCTGTTTTTTTTTTCTGTTTGAGAGGAAGCTATATATTGTAGGTGCTACGCTATCTCTATCAGCCCATCAAAATGTTATGGCATTAAAGTAATACTTGTTTGTTAGAGAGAAAAAGAAGTGCAGTGTTAATGCATGCTGATCTTTCACCAATGAGACCTGCTGTTGCCTCTTGCCCTACTCTGTGTCCATGGTGGATCAATGTGCTCTTCCTGCTTCTCCCTCACATACCAGAGGAGTACAGGGGCATCTCAACATCTGACCCTGTCCACTGCAGCTCAAGGATGGGCTTTCAAACCCAGCCAGCTCCCCGTCATGCCTGGAGTCTCACCAACTGGCCCGGACTCAGGGCAAAGAGAGCGGAGAGGAGACGACTCCTCCTTTCTGGACATCATCCTGGCCAGTCGAAACAATTGTTGGATGCCTTCTATCACACACACCTGCTGTTTTACAGATACAGTCCTTCACAAAAGTACCCAGACCCTGCTCTCACTTTTAAAAACCTGTAATGCAGCTCTGTGGTATTCTTAATTTTAAGCACTAAATATAAACAAACAAAACAAAAATAAGACTGAAATACGCTCTTAAAAATGGGTTATAAAGGTTTTTTTTTTTTTTTTTTTTTTTTTTACAGCTATGTCATATATAAAAAATAAAAATATTAAATATATATATCTATATATATATATATATATATATATATATATATATATATATATATATATATATTTCAGTTCCCCAGAGAACAGCCATTATCCATACATTTCCACCATTATCACCCAAAACAAAGATAAAAGTAGAGCATGTTGCTACACTAAGTGGGGAAAGTTGTTACATTATTATGGACTTTGCAGGTATATTTAAATAGTACATTAGAACAACCCAATAAGCAGAAAAAGAAAACATACAAAAAATATTGTTTTGCCAGCAGAAATTGCAATTAAAACAATGTTTTCATAAAATGGGCATTTTAATGTTTATGCATATATATATATATATATATATATATATATATATATATATATATATATATATATATATATAAGTCTAACGCAACGTTTTTGTCCTTCGTCTTTTGACTCAAAACCCTATTATGTAATTGTGATATAGCCCTTGTGACAACATCTCCACATGACAACTAGCCCCAGTGTTCATTACAGTATATATGTTTATCATATAAGTCAGAAGAACAGCAAAGAACATCTTCAAAATGCAACAAAAGCAACAGAGGAAAAACATCCTTTGTTCACTGGTGGTCTCGGATGGTCTCTTGTGTGTGTTTGTGTGTCTTTTTCCCGCATTCCACCATCGCTCTTCGTTCCGCTGCGCTCTCACTTTTGCCATGGTTGCCATGGTGACATCTCCACAATTCATGCCAGCCCCACACACTGCAGACATATTTGTTTGGCTAGTGTAACTCGGCCCCACAATGAAAGACGCTTTTCAGCATAACACCTCCTAATCTGGAATTGAGCTTTTTGAAGAGGCCTGCTGAGCAAAAATTCAAATATAGTTTCTCTATGCTAATCTGGCTGGTAATCCTCCAGCCTTTGGGTCCTGAAACATCCTGTCAAAAAAAACCTTGTTTGTTTTTCATTTTCTCTTGCACTTCCCCCTCAAATGTAGCATTCCTTACCAGCACCGAGGAAGCATGACGCAGTTAAACCGATAACCAAGAGCTTTATTTTCTTTCTTCCACCACCGAATTTCCATCAGACCCGTGTTCCCATAGTGAAACCCAGCAATGCACCAAGACCAGGATCCCTTCATGAACTTTGCCCTCTACACCCCTGTAGCAGCTGGTCTTAAAATGTACTTGTTGCCATCAGCTGCCCGGACATTTACTTGGTTAATATGTGCCCGCTACAGCTAACATATCCATCATGGAGAATGTGTGCTCTCCCCGTGCTGACTAGCTTACCCTCCTGGCTGTTTCTCGCAAAACCGAGCTTCTTTTCCTCATTCATCAATGGTGGCTTTAATGTTAGCGAGTCTGCCAGTGATGCCATGGCAACAAGGCTCTGTACAAAACAATCTTTAACCAGGTTCTTTTAAGAGTGTTACTCTCAGGTTAAGTTCTCTCGGTCTTGTGTTGTAGAAGCTGGACAACATTTACAACATCGTTGTGTTAGCTAGGGAGCTGTTAGTGGAAGACTACAATATGAATGTTTAACAGGTTTTTACGGTGCCAGTAATGAACTGCTAACTAACCAAAACCTAAAGGGCCACAATACAACCTGCTGATTTCCCAGCTTATATACACAATTAAAAATAAAACAACTTGAAATAAATAATAAGCGTTTTCTGTTTTAATATTTTTTCAATGCAATGTCACAAGATTCTGCAGAATTCAATTTAATATGCCGATTTAGTGCTTAAGAAACATTGCTTATTATGATCAAAGTTGAAAACAGTTGTGCTGCTTTATATTATTTTATGGAGACCATAATTCTTTTTCAGGATTATTTGATTAATAAAAGAACTTTAAAAAAAATAAAAAATAGAAATCTTTTGTAACATTATAATTGTCTTTACGGTCACTTTTGATTTATTTTATTTTATTTTATTTTATTATTTTATTTTATTTTATTTTATTTATATAAAAGACCAGCAAACCAGCTTAGGCTAATAAAAAAATACTCATTACATTTTTAATAATAATAATAATAATAAAAAATTCAATATTGAAAACCTAGTGCTACTAGTATACCTACAGAACACAGTGTAGACGATCCTAACAAACTCATCCAGTGGTGATCTGTCAGTAAATCTTGGGTTCCTCCACAGCTCCTATCTCTCCCTCTGCCCTGTGAACTGACTTGGGCCTTTTCAGCAGCTTTTCATGGGGTCAAGAGAGCAGCTGTTGACTTTATAACTCTGCAGAGCCTGCCGTTTCACAGCTAGCTACCGACTTTAAACAGGTCTATTAAATGTGCATTCACCACATCGCAGCCAGACAGTGACAAGACAAGGGAAGGGGGTACGCAAGTTTGGAATGCTCTTGTCAAGTACACTGCAATATATCTCGCTAAGAAGAAGTGTCATTATTGAGGTAAAGAATGGGGAATGTGGACTATATTGACTTTTATGGTCACATATTCTTTCTCTTTTTATTCTTCTTTTTCCTTATAGTCCTTTACTATGTTGAGACTGTAAAAGCACATGTAATATCACAGTTACATTAAGATTGTATTATGTCTATTGAACGTCAGTTGTAAAAGACAAAGCTGAAGATAAACCTACAGGTGATTTTGTCTTGTCACTTTGAATAAGTGCAATCTTAAATCACAGAAGAAACCATGGAAAGCTTGGTTTCAATGTCTTGACTCTTAAAGGGATAGTCCATCCAAAAATTTTTTTTTTTCCTGTATTAATTATGTATTTATTTCATTGAATTTTTTTTTTTTTTTTTTTTAAATGTTAAAGTGTTTGTGTCCTTTCAATTAAAGTCAATGGGGTCCAAAAACAACATTGGACCATTGGATTTTAAATATAGGACAAAAAAAAAAAAAACATTTTCTTCAAAATATCTTCTTTTGCATTCCACACAAGAAAAAACATCATACAGGTTTCAAATGATATGAGGGTGAGTACATGATGACAAAACTGTAACTATTCCTTTAATACAGAGAATACGATTCCACAATTGTGACCAATTTACCATTCAGAACACAAATACCCAATTAAACGATTAATTAAAGTGTTTTTTTAATTAAAAAGGGGGCATAATAAAGAAATAAACAGTGATATTCCTTTCACAGTCGAAGTTGACTTAGTGGGTGTGGAGAATTCGAAACAGAAGAAGGAATCTATAGGAATAAAGAAATAAGTGACAGTGCAAACAAACGAGTCTGGGTTCATCTCCACCTCGACTAAGCCCTTGTCACCACACATTCTCTTGATTTCAAGCTGAAACTAAGTCTCTGTCGCGTAAACAGACCCCCCACCTCAACAAGCTAGCATCCAAATAATGACAGGGTCATTCCTGCTAATTAAAATGAAGGTAAACACTCCTTCTTTTTCACTTTTTTCAGGAGTTAGGGGGTCAGAGAGAAGGGAGGGGAGGACACACATATGCGCACAAGCGTCTTTCCAGACTCTGCTTTTGGTAATCCACTATTTATTCTATTTATTCATTCCGAGTAAACTCCACAAGATGGACAGGGCATGGTTCTTCATGGCAGAAAAGGGGGTTGGGGTGTGTTAGCAGACAAGCTTCTCCAGCCTCTGTATGGAGCTAAGGAATTTTTCATTAGTGAACAGCTGGGTCACAAGTGGCTCCAAAGCCATCTTAATATTGTGTAGGCCCACAGATTAGGCTGCCCTGAAAAGAAGCCAACACGTGACGTTCTCCACTGAATCCCGCCTTTGCATATTTGCAGAGCCCTTGCTTCAGAACACCTTATATTACTGTTTGTTTTATTTCTCAGAAGAAGGCCCTCCAGGGTCAATAGTAATTATGAAGCCCTCTACTCCAAATGTTGCTTTTTAACCACTTCAACACTGAAGAATTCCACTCATTGTTTTTCTTCTCAAGTGCGTCTCAGGAACGGATGGGAATGGCACACTAGATCAGTGATTCAGATCTGTGCACAATGCTACTGATGATATCATGTTGTACTTTTGTGCACAATGCTACTGATGATATCATGTTGTACTTTGAGATACCTCATTGTACATGTTCAGAAAATATGGTAATATTACTCATCATCATTACTGCCGTTAATGCTTTAAATAGATACAGAAAACTTTGAGGCCATTTTTTTTTTTACTCCTGTCACTTTTCTTTTTTCTTCCATTTTTTTTCTCATTCGTCCTTAGATTATTCATTTGATTTTTTTTTTAGAGTTGATTCAAGAGTCCCCCCCCCCCCATCTCTCTCTCTTTCAGATGGTCTCTCATTTGCAGTGCATGTGCTGTAAAGATGTCAGGTTTCCAACGGGGCCAGAGAGGAGATGAGCATTACTGCAGGCTTAGGTTACAGAGCAGAACACTGTGATGAGAAGCAGAGCAGTCTGCAGAGCTCTGCCCGTAACTCACGCACTTCTGCCTCCTTTACAAGGGAACATGCTGTAGCACAATGACAAAGAGTTTGGGAGATGCTAAAAGGGGAAAATTCACTGATCTTTATATCTATGAATCTCTTCTTTTCCCTGTTGAAAGAGAGCATGGGCATGGTTATTATTGTTGTGTTTGTTTGTGTTTTTTGTTTTAGTTTGGTTTGTTTTCTTTTTTAGCTGTCCAGGCTAGGAGACCAACTGGTCAGCCTGGTAAATTAGCTAAATACTAGCTTAACCAGGTTATCAGACTAACCGAGCTAGTAATTTTTTATCAACAGGGAGATAAAACTGTCAACCTTACTAGGTGAAAGGTGCTCAAACTCTCATCTTTCACCATCAAAAAAAAAAAGACCATCTTAATCTTTCTTTCTTTTTTTTTTCTTTCAGAAGGGATTTGAATGCTTTTTGATTGAAAATTGTAATCAGCATTATCAGGAAGCCTCTGATAATTCTCAAATCTCCCAGCATTTTATGTTTATTTGTAAATCAGACTCAGATGGGTCAGATCTTGCATACGCTTCGTCATGCTCACGCCCACTCAATCCCCCTTTTCTTTCAGGTTTTGTGAGAGGCAGCACTGTCTCTTAGTACATAGGAGCTGTGGTTCTGCATTGAACATGCTCACTGGATATCTACAGCTGTCCAAACACACACTGTGTACCTGTCTGCCTGATGCCCAGGCTTAGCTGTGTACTCAACCTCCACCGCTCATGGCCCTGCTGTCCTTTTCATATCAGTGTGGCCATCTCTCCACACTCATTTTTGTGAATTATTTGAGGGTTTTTTTCTTTATCCCCATTCTACTGTTCAAGCATTTGGGGTCATTAAGATTACAAAAATCTATTCATCAAAAAAATATCACTGTTTCCACAAAAATATTAAGCAGCAGAACTGTTTTCAACACTGATGATAAGAAATGTATCTTAAAGCTTTGCTATAACAGAAATAAAAAACATTTTAAAATATATAGAAGTCATTTTAAATCGTCATAATATTACTTACAATACTACTGTTTTTGATCAAATAAATGCAGCCTTCTTAAAAAAAAAAAAGAAAAAGAAAAAAGAAAAGAAAATTACAGACCCCAAAAATTATGTTTTCTAAACTGATGTAACTGGTCAGAATTTTTTTTTTTTCTTTTTTTTTTTTTTTGAGAAGTGCATCACTTGTTTTATTCCGAAACCTAATGTGCTGCCTAAATAGACAGTATTCAAGGCATGATAAATGAGAAGACTTTTCCATGAGGTAAAGGCAGTATTTTCATGTATACTTAAAGGTCAATCCCAGAATGCATTTCTATTAGCTTAGAGAAAAATACAAACCAAATAGAAAATGAGATAAAATATCAATTACGAATAAACATATATTTTATATATTCGATGTAATTCAAATATTTTTTAAGTTAGGATATTTTTGTAGTTAGGGTTAGGTTAGTATTGTGTTAGCTTAGCAACATGCTAACACTAAACTTTATTGAAATCAAATCGGAGTCATGCTAATTGTACACTTGTTGCCTGTGGAGAGGGTTCCAAGTCATTCATTTATGAAATTCATTGATAGTGCCTTAGAAGGTGGGACGGCTAACTAGGTGTTGAATCAGAAATACTGTGTCTCCAGAAATTTTTGACCAGTTTGATGGACTTTTCTTTGCAAATTTTCTGATAGAAATATGTTAAGACTTGATTTGTGTTAATCCAGCCTGTGAATGTTGCACTTGGCCCTGTGTTTCGCTGAGAGGCATTGAGGCAAGTGTGTAGACATGTTTGGACACTGATACTCTCCCTCAGCCGTGCCTCACACCTCTGCGAATGACCCCTTGAGTTACTACGACTTTCAGTTCAACGGAGCAGAAAGCATTTTTGATGATCATGCCTGAAAATAATTTAACCGCTCAACCAGGTAGAGAACGCATCATATTTTTGAATATATCTCCTCACGATACAGCTCAGTTTGTCAGATCAATAAGGATATTCAACCATGCGTGGGATATTTTCCTGTCAGATATATAACAGGAGCTGCACGACACGTGTTTCTATGAACAGAAAGAGAAAATTTCACATGTCACATAACCACTTTCCAAAAGAGTAGGACAGAACGCTGAGGCACTAATTTCATTTAAGTCCTCAAACATCACATGGGTTTCTGGATCTAAAGCACACTCAGAAACACAGATTGAACATGAAATATGTTGTATAATGAGAGTTACCAGTCAAATTGTGTATGATGACGAAGTTGATGGCTGTAAAGCTTCGCTGGGAATTTCTTCAGAGCGTAAAGCAATATCGATCCACATCCTTGTCGCATTGATTGCGGTGATAAGATGTTTTGTGAACCTCATCAGTTGTTTCAATTGTCTTAAATGGCAGATTCATGATTGTGGGAATTCATGTGAGCTCACTTGCACGCCGTAAAACTATGCAGGTGTTGAATTCTGTGGGGTAATAAATCAGCTGTTGCAAAACAAATATGAATAACAATCCGTGCAGCCAGCCAGCCACCTACCAGCGCTAAAAACCTCCCAGCATTCTTAGATGCACAAGACAATGGTGTCATAGACCAAAGGAGAACCTGTCTAGGCACATCCACTTATCCATCACAGAGAGGTAGATGATCACACAATGTTCTTCGCTGAGATGGTGACTCATACTGTGGCTTACGAGCCATTTGTTAGCCACAAGGCATATCATCAACACCCCACAAGCTTCAAAAACAGTTTTCTTCTAATTTGATAGATTTTTTAAACGAACAGGGGACAAACTGAGAGATGAAATGTGTCTTGTGAGATCAAGATCCTCAAGAGAAAGAGAGCCCAAAGATTGTTTGATGGAGGAAAACACCTCTGGGCCAGTAATGGAGGTGCACATTCTCATCTAATGTGTTTTACTTTTACCTGCTGGGAGTTTAATTAAAAAACAAAGAGCCTCAATTTAAAGCCCATTACTATGCTAATTTAGTATAGAGAGGGAGGTGATTAAGCAGCTCTTAGCGTTGACTTGAGCTTGCCCAGGGGAACGTGGTGAAGATACTCTTTATTTGCCTTCATTAGTTCACACTGTAATCTCTCCACGCCGAAGAGAAACGCTGATACTAAGCAGTAATAGAGGCCCATTTCCTCATGGATTATTAAAGAGAAGTTTTACTTTAATGATTATGGCATTTGTCTAATGAAACAGCATTTTTTAGTCTGTGTTTAAAGTTTAAGGACTTGAGTTATGATCAATTGCATTTAATCTCACCCTCCAAAATGTTAGAAGTGTTGCAGTTATTCTTAAAGAATATTAAAGAGTAATGATTTTAATGCACACTACACCAACTATGTTGGTTGTTCACAACCAAGTCATAATATTGGCTTGTGGTTGTACTCAGTTACACATGCTTTTTAGTGCTCATATTTAGCCTAAATGTATTTAAATGTTATGGTCTTTTAGATTATAAACAGCAAAATGTGCAGTATATCCAGCAGCATGTAAGTGCAACCAGCATTTGTATGTGTGTAAAGTGTCACAGCGTGTGTTTCAGGCTACGTTTACACGACAACAATGTAGTTAAAAACAGAAAAGTTTTTCCTTTGTTTTTAAAAAGTTTCAGTATACGCAACAACGTTTTCGAAAAGATTCACGTTTACACATATCCGCGAAAACAGCCAGGCCAGTAGTTGACGCTGTCACATTGTTACTAAACAGTACCTGTAGGGAAGTGATGATTATATGTTGTATATGATGCATCTTCACTGTTGGTTGTAATATTGGTGAAGTAAATCCACTTTGCTGAAGAAAAGTTAGCAAACTCTTGAAACCCATTTTCAAAAATATGCGCTTTCAGTCCCCAAAACACCATTGTCATGTAAACGAACAGGCAAAACACATAAAAAGTTTCCCGTTTTTTGGCTGAAAATGTTGTCGTGTAAGCGATCAACATAGGGATCAGTCAGATCCCTAGTTCAGCAGTCAGTGCAAATCTTTCTAGTATACTGATGAAAAAAAAGGATTTATATCAGAAAAATATCAGTTCTGATTCTAATGACAGGATTATTCAAATTTAAGAGAATGCCTTTAAAGGTCAGATTAAATTAATTTTTGGCTATAAAAGTAAAGTTTTTCAAAACTTTGGATTGACAAAGGCTTGTCTCAAAGTTTTGAAAAAATGCATTCAAGTTTAAAGGATGGATGGATGGATGGATGGATCTCTAACACTAGCTTGCTCAATTCTTTTTCTATTCTATCTGTTTTCTTTTCATTTATTATATTATTTAAAATTATTATTTTATTTATTTATTATTTGTTATAGCACTTGTTTATCATTGCTCTTTTGTTGATTTTGATTGCTTCCATTGTCCTCATTTGTAAGTCGCTTTGGATAAAAGCGTCTGCTAAATGACTAAATGTAAATGTAATGCCATCTATATGTAGTTTAGTTTATATATTTAATCATATTTTAATTTTGTGGAGCAGGAAGAAAGAAAACATAATTTTCTTGAATGCATTATTTGTACTGATTTTTCTTTTTAATAGCAGAATGAGACACAACAACAGTGTATAAACTATTATAGAACATTGCTTTACTAATATACCTCTCAAATGTTAAAAAATACAATATCAGAATAATCTTTCCCAAAGAATATACAGCATTCAGAAATAATATACTGTATATGTATATCATCTTCACACAACTTCCACTTCTAATCTATTACTATGAAGCTGCCCTAAATTGCTAAATTGTTTTCTCTCACTTTTCTTTGGATCTCTCTTTCCGTGTTGGTATCCAGGAGACAAGATCCATGGCACAGATGAAAAAAAAAATAAGAAAAAAAAGAAAGCTCATAGATGCCATGTAGCCTGTAACCAGGTAGCTCCCAGCCTGGGTGTCTTTCAACTCTTTTTAAACCGAGCCCCCCACCTCAGTGTTCGTGTCTTCATGATTGACACGACCAGAACACATCGCAGGCCTGGGGGGCTTGGTTGAAGAAGCCTGGGGGGACTGACTGTCTTCAAAGTGATTGTTTACAGCTGTTAGACAGAGCCTTTGATGGAAATGTGGTGACATAAGAATCCATTCCGAAATCGTTACAGGCTTTTTTTCTCTTGTTCTCCTGCATGTTCAGTACAGGCGAGAGGAGAGGTGGGAATGAAAGCATGTGTTGCTAAATGTACGACGATTATCGAGCCGCACACTCCCCCACACATCTCTCCCTTCTCTAGACTCATCTTCAATCTCCTCTGGGTATGTGATTCTTATCAGCGAGTTAGAGGCATTGAGGGAAAGGTCTTTAGTGGTCGGGAAATCATTGGCAACATGTGGTGAAAGCTTTAAGATGTTGTCACACTTTAAGTTGCTCATAAGCTGTTCAAAGAGAAAGTACTCTGACGGCAACCGTTCTGAAAGGAATTGGAAGGTGAGGGCCTAGTCTTTTTTTAATCACAGAAATATCTTCCTCTGATGAGCCGTCAAACGCTCTGTCCGTGCAAGAGGCAGACACCCTGCAGGGAAAAAATCATGTCAGAAAACAGGGAATGTGGAGGAATTTGGGCGCTTTTGCTTGTAATGTACAGGGGAATGGGGTCAGGACATAACACATGCCACATTCAAACCATTGTTTAACATGCATTATTTTTTATTATTATTATTTTACATAATTATGAAAATTTATTAAATGTCATCTGGTGATAGAGTACCTGTTGTTCTTAAGATTCCAGTGGTGGACATTTCTTCTGGCCAAACATGCCATCTTGATGTGTGAATACCTATTCAGCTAGCGATTACACTGGACTCTGAGAGTGTGGAAGCAGATAATGATCTTTTCTGAAGTTATCTGTGTGGATTATCTCTGATTTGACTCGTGGGGTCTGGTTCTGAGAGGGTCTGAATCAATATTGACACCGCACTGCCTGAATTGTGTCTGTTGATCCAAATTCAAGGGTCTTATCTGCTAATCTGTGCACACAGGTGCTTGGTAGGGAGTGTGCATCCTTAGGACAAACAAATTGGGTGTCTGAGGGAATTTAATTCCCCACAATCCTCAATACTGTTTGGTCTGTCTTTTTCTTCCCCACTTTTTGTTTAATGACTCATTAGACATTACTCTGCACTGGAGTTTCACCTTTATAATTCATCATTGACTCAAATTATTCACTCTCGTTATTCAATAGTCAACTGCCTTGCTGTATTGCCTACTATACCTTCCAACTAGAATAACAATTCTATGGATTAATTTTCGCTATAGGCAGCAACTCACAAATAGCACTCCGCACTGATGACTGAATTCCTAATTGGATTAATTTTTTTTTTTTTTTTTTTTTTTTGATGAGCTAGGCACAGTGCATTTTTGGATGGCCTTCTCTGTGAATGATACAGGCAGCTATATGATATAATCTATGTTACTTTGTTCACAGAATTGATTTATTTATTAATTTATTTATTTGTTTGTTTGGTTGGTTGGTTGGTTGGTTGGTTAGCTGTTTGTTTGTGTATTTTAGTTTTGTTTACAAATTATTTAAATGCAGATGATGCAACAGGAACAATGCAATACCAGAAAAGCATAAGCATACATAAAATATATTTTTTGTTGGTATAGTTCAATATAAAATTAATACAGTATATGGTATTTATAAAGCATTATATATGGTATTTTTTTTTTTTTTTTTAGTTTTTGTTATTTGTTTAGTCATATTTATTAATAATAAAGTTGTTGTTATTTGTTTATTTATTTATTTTTAGGTATTTTAGAAGGCAGCTCACTAGATATTGGAACTCAACCGTACTGTAGTAATGTACATTTTCTTCACACTCTTTTTACTCCTTGAGACGAATAGCATAAAAAGTGGGATCTGTAGATCTTGTGTTTTGTGTCCGGTGGTAGTACTTTCCCTCACTGAGTTTGTAGAGGCAGATAGTTTAAAAAGGCCCAGATGTGGAGATGCATCTGAAGCATTCTGCTCTCTAGTCTCTCTTCAGCTTTCATCTCTAACCACAGGACAAAAATCCCCTCCACAAGATGCGCGGCATCCCAGTAAGAGCTTCCGTTGTTTATGTCTGTCCTAACGTCCGGTCCACTCTTCCCCTGAGTGCCCATACTCCGTTGCTCACCCGGGCTAATCAGGTAATGTTACGGGGATTGAGAGCAATGACCCCCCCATCTCGGTTGGCCTTTGCCTACTC
Organism: Cyprinus carpio; assembly: GCF_018340385.1. Classification (NCBI taxonomy): domain Eukaryota; kingdom Metazoa; phylum Chordata; class Actinopteri; order Cypriniformes; family Cyprinidae; genus Cyprinus; species Cyprinus carpio. Next base: position 15,998,499 of record NC_056579.1, on the reverse strand, counting down.
ACACTGTGGTGTTGTTTTAAAGCGCATTCTTTCGGCGCTGAACTTGGAAAGGTATTAAAGTGGGATTAGGGGCTCCTCCACAATCCAGCGCTTGTGTCATTCATTGGGCTGCTCTCTTTCAACCCCCCTCCCCACCACCACCACCACAGCCTGGCCGCTTCCCTCTCTCTCTTTCTGTTACCCCCCGCCTCTGCCCTGTTTGATTGTGGCGATCAGTGGGAGTTGAAGTGACTGGTGCTTTCAAAAGGAAAAAAAGGGGTAGGGTTAAATCCCTACTCTACTGCTCCCTGCTAATTCCCCTTGTTCCTCCAAGAAGGATTTACTTCTGCTGCCAGTTTGTGAAAGGCTTTCTCTGCCCATCCGAAAAGTTAGCCGTCGCCTTCCTGCAGAGGTGTGGTTGCTATAGCAGGGGCGTCATGCATGGCTATTCCATCAGAGGTCCCGCTGAGAATAGGGAACGGGTCGGGGGGCTGACGACAGCCAAAAAGTCCGGATTAGATGCCGGGACAAAGCCAGGACAGGAAGATTCCAGAAGGAACAAATGGGAATTACAGCAGCAAAAATAATGCAAAGTGACAGAGAGGGGAAATAGAAAAATAATGGCTTACAAGATTAGAACGGGTGGGGGGAAAGGAGGTGAGAAGAAAAGAGGCGGATGAAAGGGAATGTTTTCATTTGGATGAGAAGGATCCTGAGAGCGGGGCATCGTCGAGGTGAGCGGGCGAAACTAGAAAGTGTCACCACCGCTCAATAGGGTTCATTTCCTCTGCTTTCCGGCCTTTTTTGCCCTGGAGTCTTTGACAAGGATTCACATTGTTGAATGAACATTTGATTCAGACTGAGTCATGACAGATTCATTATTCTGTTTGACTTGTTCGACAGATCTGGCATGTAACTGGTTAATCTAGCCAAAATACTACATCAGCCGTCGTTTAATGTGAAAGTTGTGAGTGTTTGGATGTGTTTAGACAGCAAAAACTATGTAAACTAAATAAATATGATGGAATGTGCAAAATCATCTTGTTATTGTTACAACTCATCTTCTTTACAGATGTTTTAAGGATCATATTACAGCGCTGTGGTCTTCATGCCAAAAATTACAACCATGCTAATCTTCAATGCTTGCTCAATATTTAATTTGTGGGGGGAAAATAATTCTATTTTCATGTGATTAATGAAAACTGTATGGACGAAATTACTTGAACAATTGGGAGTAACCACAACAGATCAGGCTGTGTCTAAACACAAAATGATAAAGGTGTGTTCCATAGAAATATTCCATCGCTCAGATTGGAGAAAGGAGCAAGAAACACAAAAGAATTGTTGGCATGCCAACAGTTTAGTTAAGATTAATAGTTTTCCACTGGCAAATAAAACATTTCTAATCTTCTTATTGTCCCACAATAAATAAAGGATTATAAGCTTATATACAGCCTGCTAATGCCAGTATCCATATTGTTATTCTCCCCCTGCAAAAAAAGTTTTTGATCCCAAAGATCCCAAAATATGATGACCCCCTTGTGAAGGAGTTAAAATAAAAATCCCATTTATTATTCCTATTAATAGTAAGCATACCATTATTAAGAGAACATGATGTTCAATTTTAAATAATTGATAAGACAAATTAAATAACTATATATTGTCATGTAACTATAAAAATATTACTAACTCAAGTTAATAATCACAATATAAATATAAATATACAGTTTGAAAATTTAAATATAAATATAAGCTAAATATAAAATAGAAATTAATTAGAATAAAATAAAATACAGTAATGATTAAAAATGGTATATATTATAGTACATAAAACCTACAGTATCTACCAATGATTATTTGGCAGTTATTTTCCAACATAAGTAATGATGCTGTGCCATAAATGACAAGGCAATTCCACTGGAAGCCACGTAGGTTTATTCTCATGACATCTCAAAGGACGTCAATAGAAACTCTGACATGCAAAACAACAGTAGCGACCAAAAATACCCAGCTATATAAAACTCCAACAAACAGTGATGCAGCTGGTCGTGTGTCCAGCAGGATGTCATTATCAGTCCCCATCACCATCTCACAATGAAATTACCATCACAAAACCCACCATATTTACACATATTCATCTGAACTCATATTAACACATATTCATCACTGTCAACCAGCCCTGTCCACCATCAACAGAATATGATGATGGGCATTCTCCCTGTCTCTCCCACCCGATGAACAATGCCACAGATGAAATGCAGAGATACGCACAAGCGCCGGAGCAGCTGTCCTACCAGCCAGAGCAAACAAAAGAACCAAGGCTAATAAATCAGCTTTTATGGGCTGGACACTGTCATACACCCGCTTCCTGTAGAGGTGGGCTCCCGCTGAACCTCACAAGATGAGAGGGAGATGGCAATATCTCTGCCTGTAATGAAACCAAAATGATTTTATCGACACCGTTTGGAGGAAATGAATGCTGCGGGGGTGGCCGCGGTCTGTTATGTAAACAGACATGTATTGTGGCATAGCATATGAATTTAGAGTTTATCTGACAGGAGATCAGTTCACAGCAACATAGTGCAGATTTGCATTAAATTTGAGTGAAAAAATGCTCAAAAATATTTTTAATTCTATTTTAATATTTTTTGCTATTTTTTTTCCCTGACCAATAGGTTGTTGTATTTTCCTTTTGATTTCATGAGTAGCATTAACCAATATCTCAAAAAAAAAAAAAAAATGCAAACAGATTTTAAGCCATCTCTTCCCTAAGAAATAACTTCCCGTTTCAGTAGCATTGTGTGAGTGGCGCTGGAGCCTGTCTAATCACTGCAGTGAGCAGGGTAAAGCCAGTGGAGCTGAGGGCCCACGCCGCTGATTGAGGTTTGCTGGTGCGTTGGGTCGAGAGGTGATCCCGTATTTCCTCCCATTGGGTTCTGCTGAAGCGTTGAGGAGTTATCCAGGCTGCATTAACAGATGAGCCAGTGTCAAAGCAGATCGCTCAGGGGCTCAAACTCATGCCCCCTGCCCCCTTAATCACCAAACTATGATGGACAAGCACATGTAAGGCATCCTCTGTGCTGTGATGCCTACTGACGCTTTACTCTTACTGTATTTTTAAATCTCTTAAAGGGGTAGTTAAAAAAAAAAAATCTGTTAGTTTACGCACTGACATGTCATTTCAAACCTGTATGCTGATGTTTTTTTCCACCATGAAAGTAGTACAAATATTTAAAAAAGTGAATATGACAGAATTCAGTTGTTTGTTTGACCTGTGCATTGCCATGAAACGTTTGGGGTCAGTAAGATTATTATTATTATTATTTTGTTTTTTTTATTTTTTAAAGAATTAGGTCTTTTATTCTGCAAAGACACATTAAACAGATAAAAAAATTACAGTAAATATGGTTATAATATTACAAATATTTCAAATAAATCACCCCTTTAGCTTTCTTTTCATCAAAGAATCCTGAAAAAGAAAAAAAATGTATAATGTTTCCACAAAACCATTGTTTTTTAATGATAAGAAATGTTTTTTAAACAGCAAATCAGCATATTAGAAGGATTTCTAAAGGGTCATGTGACACTGATTACAGGCGTAATGGCTGCTGAAAACTAAGGAACAAATTACATTTTAAAATATATTAACATTGAAAACAGCTATTTTAAAATGTATTTTTAGAATTTTAGAATCTTTTAGAATTTTTAATTTTTTTACTATATTTTGGATCACATACATGCAGCCTTTGTGAGCATAAAAGGCTTCTTTTTTCAAAACCATTAAAAAAAATTACTAACCCCAAACTTTTGAACAGTAGTGTAGGTTTAGAGCTAAATTTTGACCTTGTTTGTGTCATTCTAGATAGATTTTTCAAGCATTTACACATTTCTCTCTTTCTCTTTGTGACTTTCTCAGGTTATTTGCGACCAAATGCAGCGGGTGCCTGGAGAAAATTGCCCCCACGGAGTTTGTTATGCGGGCGCTCGAGTGCGTGTACCACCTCAACTGTTTCTGCTGCTGTGTGTGCGACCGACAGCTTAGGAAAGGGGATGAATTTGTACTGAAAGACGGACAGCTTCTGTGCAAGAATGACTATGAAAGGGAGAAAGACCTGCTCGGCTCTGTCAGCCCCGATGACTCTGATTCAGGTATGAATACAGACTAATCTATACACCACAGACCATGATGCCAGTGTCATGAACATATTATTAGGGGAGATATCAGAAGACTTTCTTTGCTCTACAAAACACAGAAGAAGATATTGAAGAACTGTTTTTGTTCATACAATGAATGCCAAAACAACATTGACTTTCACTGTATGGATAGAAAACACTTAGCCCATTCTGTTTTACAGGAGTCAAAAGAAAGGAAAGAATATGCACAGAAGTGTAGAATATGGCCCCTTTAATCAACAGTAAGCAAAGGAAAAGTGGTTCTGACAAAGAGAAGCCACACTGTGCTGTCTGATGTGGCCAAGTTAAGTTGGTGGAAAGAAGAAGAGCTTGAATGTGTGTGAGTGAAAAGAGGGATTTCAGGCCCTGCTCGCTTCTTGTCAGCCCCTTGGACTCCTTTTCCCTCACTTCACCGTAATGAGGCATCTCACCAAGCCTCACTTCTACCAATCCCCTGTGGATTTCCTTTAAACGCGCACACATGCACACAGCCCACTCTCTCAAACACTGAGAAGTTTGTCAGATGTTTCAGCAAGACTGCGTCAACTTTCTGTGATGTTTGTCTCTTTTCTATTCTTCGTTTATAAGTTTTGTGTTTATAAGTTGACCTGAACGCAAGAAGTGAAGTGTAATGGCAAGGAATTTAGTTCGCAGCACACCACACTACTGGCATTAAAAAAGATCAGAAACAGATGAGAGAGAGGACCGAATCAGTCCATCATGTTTGTATCTCCCGCTGATCACTTAAAAAGGCCAAACCATTCGCAGGCCTAATCGCCAGAGACGTTCACTGCTGATGCCACAAAAGCCACTAGTGCCAAATTGCAGAAGCCCTTAATCTCGAAAAACAGTCACGCTGGGAACATGCCCATTTGGGTTTTTAACTTTTGTACCAGGCCACGTTATGTAGTTTGGCACCTTTTTTTTTAATTACTATTATTATTCTATTAAACACAAGCTGATGTGGCTTATTGGATGAAACCTCCACCCACTGAACAATAAAGCCAATCCCCCGTTTGACTATAATAATTACAGTAGGAAAGCCAGGAGCCATTTTGTGAATATGGCACATTAGTTGGACCTACTGAGAGAGATTATCACGACACAGGGCAGGCTTGATTAACCCGCCCGAGGATCACCTTAGACTAATTGAGACACTTTGATTAGTTCATATGAACAGGCAGTGTAAATTTCGTGATATGAGGCGAGATATTGAACTTTATGGATTGGCGAGCTTAAATTCTGCTCACGTAGTTTGATTTGTACAGGCTTTTTTTTCATCTAAGTGTTCTTTTTGCAAGCATGTACACTGTTTGAATTTGTGGTTTTGCTATCTGTTTCACTTCCCCTGGATATTAGACCTCATTTCCCATATGTAGTCCACTTTCATACCTTTCCCAATACGTTGCATCCGCTGTGTGTTGGATTCTTATCAAAGATTTATATAGTGTAAAACAGCCAAAGCCGTGCGCTATTAATTTTAAATGACAAAATGTCCAGTCCAATGACAAATTCACATACTTTACAGTCTGAGTTGCCGTTTTGCAGTGGATGTGGCCCACTCGTCCACTAATAAATTGATAACAAAAGTATTAAAACCACATGTGTCTCCTTTTTATTATGGATGCACTGTGACTGAATCTCCTAAAATTGAAAAGAACAAAAACATAGATTTTTCATTAGGTTGTCTAAAACGTTGCAGAGTTTTAAAAGTAAGTACTGATTCCAGTGAATGATGGATTTATTTATTTTTTTCAGAGAAAAGTGAAGATGAGGAGTTGGATATCAAGAAGGAGAAGGGCTCAGGAGGCACTGGGAAGGGAGATGATGGGAAAGACCCAAGAAGACCCAAGCGACCACGTACCATCCTTACCACACAACAGAGACGTGCATTCAAAGCATCCTTCGAGGTTTCTTCCAAACCCTGCCGGAAGGTGAGTTCCTCTAGATATCAGTTTCCTCCATCTCTTGAGCACCATCTTTAAATAGAAGTCCTTTGCAACTCAGAGAAAATAAAATGGGTGATTATGAGATGTCATTTAAAATAAGACATAGTGGCACATTGTGGGATATAAATTTGCTGTTGTGATATCATAATCATCTAGAAATAATGTTTCAACAAGACATGAAGTTGCAATAAATTACGCGATTGTGAGATATAAAAGTTGCGATTGAAATTTTTAGTCAGAGTTGTGATATATAGTCACACTGTAATACATAGTCACATTGTGACATATAAAGTCACAATTACTAGAAATAATATCAAAGTTGTGGGATATGAAGTCACAGGTATGAACTATCAAGTTGTGAAATAAAATGAGAAAAAGTCACAATTACAAGATATGCAGTTGCAATTGCAAGACATAAAGTCACAATGTTACAGAGATAGTCACAATTACATGGAATAAAGCCCGTTACAAATTGTAATTAACATTGCACTTGTGAAATAATTTATGAAGTTGCAATTGAGATTTGAAGTCAGAATTTTAATATATAATTACTGTAACATTGTGAGATGAAAATAAGATTGCAATTGTGAGAAATGGTTGCAATTATGTTTGAGATATGAAGTTGCAATTTTGTTAAAGTTTTGAGATATAAAGTCACATTGCAAAAAATAGTCAGATTAAAAAGGAAAAGTAGCAGTTGTGAAATATGAGGTTGCAACTGTGAGGTCAAGCTGCCTTTATGAGAAAGTTTTGAGATAATCGATTTAGTTCTAAGAAATATATTTTGAGATAAAATCACAATAATAATAAAAAAAATCTGTTATTTTTCACTTAACACTCTAAGGTGGAAACTGGCTTCCATATATTACACAGACTCTTCGCTAAAGAAACAAATTATTTTTGTTGTATAATCTAGGTAAGAGAGACGCTGGCTGCAGAGACGGGCTTGAGTGTTCGCGTCGTTCAAGTGTGGTTCCAGAACCAAAGAGCTAAGGTGAGTCCAGACCCTGTACATTACCTTATTAATCATCCAGTATTACCCACACAAACCTGATAATGTACATCCAAGGACCAGATAACACAACAATTTTCAAGTAATCCTCCAACAATGCACTAAACTCCTCGCAGCCGCTGCCAAAAGGGAAAAAGCAAGCGAGGCTCGAGACAGCAAATCTCAGTCGCTATCTGCCTGAAGCTTAACCTCTCGACGCATTCCACAAAAAACTCCCCAAGAGTTCGAGAGAGATGTATTCACATCCATCCTGCTCTTACGTTAGCGTCTGAAACCCACCTCAGAGCCCTGATTTTATCTTCAAAAGGCTGTGGATAATATAATGCAGCCAGATCAAGCTTGGCGTAGTTCAAGCAGAGGTGAACAACAAGGAGCATCTCTCTTTAGATAGGCGAGAGTTGGTCTGGGGAGTCGCAAAGTTTTCTGATTGTGCTTTTATCGGTATTTTTTCAGATGAAAAAGTTGGCGCGGAGACAGCAGCAGCAACAGGAGCAGCAGAACTCCCAAAGGCTGGGCCAAGGTAAAATGTCCTGACGTGAACCCAAAGGCATCCACATCAGTCCGAAATATGACTTTAAGACGGAAATCAACATGAATGAATAGCATCTATATCCAATCTGTGTTTTTTGCGCTTTCAGAATTCTGTGGAGATTTACTTATTAAAATGTTTTAAATGCAACTGAAAATACTACAGTCAGATTAGCCAAAACATTTACTACTTGTAGAATGACGAACTTCTATTTTGTGTAAATTGTAAAAGGTTTCCTACAGATTTTTCAGGCGTAGATTCCGTGTGGGCCCTCTTATAAGCAGTTTTGATTCCTAACTTAGACCTTGTGGTCAAAGTTAAATTTTTAAAAGAATATCTAAGGGTAGAAAGTGAGGTATCCCGCCCAACCTCCTTCCACATCACCCCTTGTGGTGTGAGTCGTGTCCACCCTCTTAGAAACAGGGCGAGCGACACAGGTGATGACCCCTGGTCGAAGAACGAGTGCAGCTCTTCTGTGAAGGAGGAAGTGTGGAGGTGGATGAATTCATTTACAACAAGCGGATTGAAGTTGCCTCCACTTTGACCGATCCACCCACCCCGTTCCCTCCTTTTGCTGGAACTTAATGTCTCAAGTTGCCATTCAGCCAGGTGCAAAGGATGAGCCATGCATGAAGTTCACGGCCTTCACATTTATAAGACAATCTGTTTCTGGTCATGCTTGGCGACATTCCATGTGTTAATACTATTTTTTAGGCTAATTTTTCATTTGAGAGTGTTAAAGAGCTAATCTGTCAAGTAGCGTCTTTTTTCGACAGTTAATGTGTTACTGAGACGATCCAACTGAGCTTCTGTAACAGATGAGTTTGGATGAGACTGTCTGGAAAATAGAAACGTGAAGAATATTATTCCAAGCTCTACGGAGGAGGACAAATGTTTCCTCTACAGCTCAAGAGTCTTAATTCCTGTACAAATATTTGTTGTAAGGCAGTGGAGTCCATTCCTCCATCAGTCATATTTATTTCTTCGCTCTCTGCATTTGTCTTTAGAGACTGTGGAAATAACCATAAAGCAGTTTAGATACAGAGAACACATTTTGTGTTAGATAAAAATACTTGTACTTAAGGGTAAATGTAAAAAAAAAAAAAAAAAAAACATTAAATTCCTACTATATTGTATGTATATGGCTAATGACATTGCTTAATACAGACCTGGAATTTAATGTTAGCACATCGTCTATTTACATTTTAAATCATTTAAGCAATATACTTTATAAAAGTATTTTGTTGTTGTTGTTGTACTTCCTAAAGCTGCATTTTAATAATCAAACATTCTAATTCTATTGAATATATGTGGCTAATAATATTGCTTAATATATTTAAGACCTGTTAGCAGTTTTTATTTACATTTTAAATCCTTAAAGAGACATATGAACACATTTTTGTTGTTTGAGATAAGAGCTAGTCTTCGTATCTTTATTTTGTGGAAAACTGAGGGTTTATACTGACATTTTATTGCTGAACAGACTCCCTTGTGTCTGCTCTCCTGCAAAGCCATAATCCAAGCGATCATTGAATCATCTTCAGCGATAAAGGACAAGCAATAATATTTTTATTTTATAGACTGATGTTGGACTATTCTCACGATGCATTCATTTATGGAGCTTTGTCTCTGCTGTGTAGAGCAAAAAGATCAATGTCGAACATCAGAAGTGTAAAGTCATCACACTGACACTAGTTTCTCTCTGTTTGCTTCAGCACTTTTGTGGCCTTTGGCTTTGTCACTTTTAATGAGATAATTCAAGTCAGATAGTGATCCATCTTTGGACATGAACCTTACCCTTATGAACCAATAGAAATGTTTTCTCAGAGAAATGAAAGAAAATGATAGGGTGATGGAGACACTTGAGAGAGACAGCTAGGTGTAGATGAACTATTCTGGTGGTCTGAGATATTGAGAAGTCTTGTGAAGTCAGACTCCCCTTTGGGAAATACATTAGCGATCTCGAGTAGTCCATGATGTCATGAATCATGAAATTTGGCTGGAATATGTCATCCAATGGAGCCCCACGGTTAATACATTGTTATATTTGTTATCGGAATTCCTATCTGTCTTGGTTATAAGTGTCAGCTGTCCAATAGTTTCAGCTATGGGGCCAGTGATTGGTTAAAAAACATTCTAGAAAAGACTTTGCTGTGTCATGGTGTTTTCAAAGTTTTAATGCTACCTTGCAACTTTATGTATTTGGGTCAGCAACAAAAAAAAAAAAAAAAAAAAACTTTTAAATTGAAAAAAAAAAACGTTCATATACATACTTTGTGGATAGTCATGAAAACATTTATGAAATATTCACTAAAAAGTTTAAATTAAAAAATGTGAACGTTTAATGTGGAAATTGTGTTGTAAATATCGTAAATAACTACTTTATTTATATACAATGTTTTGAAAGTTGCACACATGGCATTTTATAGTCCCCTTGTCTTGTCATAATGTCATAAAATATGTCATAAAATAATTTGTCATAAAATATCAAATTATTTGATATTTTAAAGGATAAATAATGTATATTATATATTATTTAATTCGTTTTTTTATAAAAAAATGTTTTTAATTATAAAGTTTTTAATAAATACATTTTTAAATAAGCATTATATTATAACTTTTTTATTTTACATTTATTTTTATTGATTTATTTATTGCTTTTTATTTATTTCTTTGTGTGTGTGTGTGTGTTTTTTATGATAGTCAGTTACTTGATGGTGAAACTCAACATCAGATGTCTTTGCATCAGAGTAGAAGATGTAATGGAAACTTGTGGAAGCCTGTAGAAATGAATCGCAGACATCTTTCTTGCAAGAGCTCACCACTCAAAAGCAGAGGGCTGAGATGGTGGGATCCAGACTGGAAGCCACAAGAGTCGTTCCTAGCCCTTTGCATTGTGTATGACTCATAGAGTACTGCCCTATAGGGCTGGTGTCACTGCGTCTTCTCCCGCTACAGAACAAGAGTGTTTCTTGTTTGTTGGTTTTCGTGAAATTCAACTTGATTTCGAAGGCAGATACCAGACCCAGCCTTGATTTTTGGAGAAATCCAATCCACTAGAAAGAACAATTCTTACTAAATGAAGCATTAATGTTTTGCATTATGTACAGTTGTTAAAGTAACTACGCTCTCCAGTTCACAGAGATGATGTCAGTCATCCCTACCATGAGAATATCTCAAAGGCTGATCAACATCTACTTTTTTTCCCCTTTCCAGAGGTGATGTCCAATCGGATGGAGGGAATGATGAACTCCTACACACCATTGGCTCCAGCCCAGCAACAGATGGTTGCTATGGAGAATGGTTACAGCACGGATCCCTTCCAGCAGGGCCTCACCCCTCCTCAAATGCCCGGTGACCACATGAACCCATATGGTGAGCATCAACCCATGAGCTCTGTCATGTTTGCTCCCTGAAGCTGGGGCTTGTGATTGGACCACAAGGTTCACAGAATGCAACCATACCACTCTTCTTTCCTCATGAGATTACACAAACGCACCACTTTATTTTGAAGTTTTCCTTCCAAATGAATTCAGTGTGTTTCAAAACCATACTTGCCCCAACCTCTGTTCCCAGAGCCACCCGTTTGGTTTATTTGCCCGGATCTCTTACGGATTAATGGTGTAGTCTGTTATGCTGTGTGACACTATCTATTGGATTTTTGTTAAAGAGCCGAACGATGATCTGTGGTGAGCCATGTAAAACAACAATGGTTAACCATGATGGCTGACGCACAAAGTACCATGGGAAAGCATCCATGGGTCTGCTAGCAAAACAACACACTGAGCAAAACCATTGCGAGCTTGCCGCATTCGTCAAAATTTGGTATAAAGTTTGGGTAAGAAGCGAACTATAATTCCTCAGACTGACGTTGTTTCTGCACAATTCCAGTTGTTCTCAATATTATTGACGTTAACTTCAAACATTAACCACATAAATCTGGAGACATCGGTCACAGGCAGCCTAAGAACAGGTCCCAAGTGTCTTGTCATTCATTCTCCTGAATGGCAAGGCCCAAATCCCCGGTCTCATCACACTCCAGCTTGGATTTTATGGGAGAACAGCAGGGACAGAAAACATTGCCAGCTCATTAAAAACCCATAGCCTATCAACCTGTCACTGTCTTTCAGAATGGTGTCATTAAGTACTGGAAAGCGTATTACAGCTAACTGTGCCCACAAGGAAAATGATAGAGCGAGAAGATTAGCTCAGAAGTAAACATTTGCTATTAGCTTGGTGGTTAGTGAGAAACCATTTAGTTTAACAATATCCGATTGCATAGAATGTGGGATCCCATACAAATACATAATTGAACAGTCATAAATGTTATGTTGTTTTTGTGAAGGTTGATAGATTCATATAAGGGTCTGCAACTCTTAATCATTATTTCTACTTTTGTCTTGAAAATTATTTTGTCTCATATATAGTTATATATAGTTATATATAACTATTTAATGCACAAATGTCATGTCAAATGCTTACAGCATGACATTTTTACACTTCCTATATATATATATATATATATATATATATATATATATATATATATATATATATATATATATATATATATATTCCTCAACTTCATAATTAAATAATTATCTGAAATTTTAGGAAGCTTATTGATACACACTCATGGGGATCTGCAAGGGTCCTTGCTATATCACTTCCTGTTTTAATTTCTTTTTATGTATTTCAGCGTTATCATAGTTATTTATATATATATATAAATAAATATATATATATATATATATATATATATATATTATAAATATTAACAAATAATGATCATGATAAAAGATATATGAATATGTATATATGTGTGTGTGTGTGTGTGTGTGTGTGTGTGTGTGTGTGTGTGTGTGTGTGTGTGTGTGTGTGTGTGTGTGTGTGTGTGTGTGTGAGTGTGAGTGTGTGTGTGAGGCTGTATTTTCTTCATTAAGTTATTGACTTGCCCCCCAAAAATATCACAATTAATTTTAATACAGAAACTAAAAACATGATCATCATAAAAGAGGTGTATTTACGTCACTGTATATGTGAGTGTTACTTTTAATGTATTTTTAAATAAATCAAAAGATTCAGACAAAAAAGAGCATCATATTGACCATCTCTTTTCTCTTACCACAGGAAATGACTCGATATTCCACGACATTGACAGTGACACTTCATTGACCAGCCTTAGTGACTGCTTCATGGCCTCGTCCGAGGCAGGCTCAATGCAAGCGAGAATCGGGAATCCCATCGACCGACTCTATTCCATGCAGAGCTCCTACTTTGCTTCATGAAAACCTAAACAGACAGGGAAAGGAAAAAGTGGGTCACTTCGCTGCAGCTCACTAGTCAGACGCCGCCTATCAAGGAAATACAACAGAATCGTCAGCAAAGACGAAACATCTTAGATAGACAAACAGGCAAAAACAGAAAAGACAAGTGAACTTGAAGACTTGCATTCTTATTTCTCTGCAGTGAAGCACCAGCTCTGGACGCCCAGGCGCCTGAGGCTGAGAATTTTTCTAGTTGCTTGTAGATTGTTTGTACACGACTTTCTCAGAAGTAGCATTTCATCTTATCGTCAAAAAGAGCATTGATGTACAGTTTGACGTCACTGAAGCATCAAGCCTCGACTTATGATTTCCTGCCAGGAGAGGTGGAAGATCAAGACACAAAGCTCATAATGCATGAATCCATATCTTTGTGATTGTTACATTAAAAATTTTGAAGAAAAAAAAAATTGTTAAAAAAAAAAACTTGTGTTGTTCAGATGTTAAAAATGTGATGTTTGGACTCATAATTTCCTCTTTTTCATTATGTTCAGCATTGCATTTTTATCACTTTGATAGGTTAGCCCTCTGAAAGACGATGTAGAAAAGCATATAGGGGGAGATATGTATAGTGTATCTGCATTTGTAAGTATGTTAGTGCGTGTGAGTGTGTGTATGTGTGTGTTCCAATGTCCTTACCTGTGTGGTTGTATGAGTGTGTGTCTGTGCGATGGTAAGGTACTGTCATTGAAAGTTTGAACCATGTGTATATATACTTTTCCCAAACAAATCAGTTGTGCATGTTAAAAATGGAGATCATTCTATTTATTTAACTAAAACATGCTTTTGAAGGTACTTAAGAAACTGAAAAGCTTTATTTAAAAAGGAGAAAATCATGTTTAAGTAGCTGACACATTAATTTCACACCACACTTGTATGTCTTTTAATTAGAAAAAATGTATCTTTATTCCAGCAATGTACATCTGCAAAAAATGTGCTATTTATTTGTTTCAGCCCTGACATTACCGAAAAATGCATTTCCAAATGCAAACATTGCTAATTTGCCAAAGTCTGTTGGTACAATGAATAAAGTCCTTTTCTCCTTGATCGTGTAGATTCCACAAGACTATTTGAGTACATTGTTTATTATTTACATAATGCACATTTTTCATTTTCTTCTCTTTAAGTTAGTAATGTTCATTTTTTCTTTTAATTTTAAGATTTACAAAAATATTTTATTTCCTAAAACACATGTAATGGAAACAGGGTTATTGTTAACTAAAACTAAAACCATTTAAAAATACTTAAAGATTAATTAACATTAAATAAAATATAAAAAACTTAACCTTATTTTATTTCATCTAGTTGCTAAGGCAATATTTCAAAAATAACTAATTACTAACACTTAAAAACAAAAAACAAAAAAAAACTATAATAGTATACCAATTATATTAAAATAAGATTGTATGGTAGCACCACCTTACTTGTAAATTATTTAAGGACTATTCTGATTTTTCATCATTTGTATTCTTATTTATATTTTTAATAAGTAGTGTTTTTAGAAATTAACTAACATATATTAAGTGATAAACATAGAACTTAATAAATAATAATTAATTAAATATTAAATAATAAATAATTAATTAACCCATGGTAACGTATTGATCTTAACACTTTACAATAATGTTAGTTAATGTATTAATTAACATCTAGTTAATGTATTAACTAACATGAACAAACAATCAACAATAAATTTATTACAGTATTTATTAATCTTTGTTAAAGTTGGTTAATGAAAAAAGCTGTTGTTCATTGTTCATGTTTATTCACAGTACATTAACTAATGTTAATAAGCACAACTTTTGATTTTAATAATGCATTAGTTCAAGTTGAAATTATATATTATTGTAAAATGTTACCGTATTGATGCATACTGTACACTATGCCTTAAGTTAAAATAGGCTACACCTTCAAATATAATTATAATAATAATAATAAAAAGAATAAATAATAATTAAATAGAACAATATAAAAACAATATACAACTAAAATATTAATAACATACTCAGACTAAACAAAAAAGCATAATGGTGCACACATTTTAATGCATATTCCATCTGGCATACATACCTAATTATGAAGCCCTGAGTGGACGTTTTCTATGAAGTCAATATGTTTACCGGAGGATATAATTTGTCTTCTTACAACAATAGGTTTTGAGTTACTGGAGATTGGAACAAAGCTTTGCGAGCATGAGTCACACGTGTTCTCTAGTGTCACACGATCACGCATCACATGCCACACACTGAGCTCATGCATGTGTGTTGGTACATCAGTGGGAGCTTTTGCCTTCCAAGTCGCAGAGGCCATAAATTAATCCAGCACAGGTTTAGATTCCTCAGCAGGCAGAGGCCTGGAGGCCAGATCTAGTACCATCACTGCAAGTCGTCCCAATCTGATGATCAAGTGGTGGTATATCTCTCCTCTTATCTCGCTCTCATCTGCCATCACAGGTGTTAGTAGGTGTGGTTGTTCATCTAGTCTCTGTCAGGGCAGGTCTTATCAGCAGATCCACCGCAGGAACCCCGCCAAGCCTGCATCTACAGTAACAACGCAGCTCCTCACATGCAAAGAAGGGGGAAACGGGTGGCACTCTGTTCGACCCGTTGACCTCAGCGTGGCTTCCTCTGGAAATGCATTTCTGTCATTCCTTTCGATACTGACCACCCACTTTTACTCAGACCTTTGCATTTCAGTGAGAAGTGTAATCAATTATTTGAGAATTCAGCTGTGCTAGGACACGAATTGGATCTCAGGTTACGCCCACATTAATCCGGGTACATTTGAAAACACATCTTTTCTCTATGTTTTTGCCTTTTGTCCACACTGAGACTGTGTTTTTTTTTTTTTTTCTGAAGATAATCTCCCAACTGGAGTAGTTGTAGTATTTACTGTGAAAACGCATGTTTAGTCATGTGATGCATATTGTGCCCACATATGTTTGTACCAGCATTGTATACTTTGTACAAACTTCACCTTCAGTATTCCTGGAAAGATGTCGCAATAGCTGTCCTGCAGCAAAAGATGATGACAACCAAAATGGATTTTAAGATTGCGTTTTAGTAACATTTCAGATCAATAAAATCTGAAAACAATAGCATCAAATTTACTTTTTTAATAAACTGTAATATTCAGGCTGGTCTATAACTGCACATGTGTATTCTGTGGAGGAAACAAACAGTATCAAAAAGACAACTAGCTCTTTTAAAGTCACAATATAATGGAAGTGGCAGATATTTCCTTCTGTACTGTGACATACATCCGTGTGAAACGGATTATTGAAAAGAAAAAAAAAATGTAGAACAGGGACTTTGGTCAATCTATCAGTTGTTGATTGGATAGAGACAGATGTGAATGTGAACTTGCCATCAGCTATGGGGGGCAAAAGTATAATTAGACTAAAGATTGGAGAACTCTTTCGTATACGTAGAGAGAATTCTGTTTAAATTTGAAGTTTTATTTAGTTAAATTTAAATGGAATTAAATAAAAAAAATGAAACATGATAAATCGCACAAATGAAATGCATGTAGGAATCATTGCAATAGGATCAATAACTTGCATTTAGAAAACTGTAAAGTTCCATTTTATTGTGAATTTAAGTGAAATGAGGGACATTCATTCCTCCTGTATTTCCATGGATTCTCCCATTCATTTTACAAGAGTGATTCATCTGCCTGTATGTTTCTGGTACATCAGTTCTACAGAACATTCAAAGCTAGGTTACATTAATGATTCATTTGTGGTTCATTCCTCATCTACCAATAATTTAGTAGTTAAAAACGAATTTAGATAATGTCCCCTCAAGCATCTGAGTGAAGGTGTGCATCATGTGTGAGTGTTCTGAGCGAGTGACACACTACTTCAGGTGGGACTGTGTGTTTACAGTAAACCTACAGGAAGAGGAGGCATTTATTAATAATTTATAAAAAAATAAAAAAGGCTGAACTGCATTATTAGAACTGAAATCTTCAGTAAACTATGTGGAAATCATGCACAGAGCTTTAAAGCAGCGTTCCACTTTCTCTTTCACTTTTTACAATTTTGCATGCATGTTTTTGTTTGTAAATGTTTAGACTAAAAAGTTGAAGCCGTTGTTTATGTTCACTGTTTATATTCTTTATCTGGTAATTATGATGTGGTTTAAGAAGCTTTCTTGAGTTCTTAAAGTTATTAGTTTGATCACAGAAGTTTCAACACTAGATTCTAGATGGGTTTGAAAGCAGACTGAAGGATGCCTGCTAGCACGCTAACCGTAAACAAATTTTCACATGTACGTGTACATATATATTGTGGCATATCATGTTTTTACAATTATTAGGCACATAAATTCAATTACATTCTTGGGGGGACGTTTTCAGCCAACACTTTTTGAAATGTTGGGGTTGCTTCACCACTGAGGGCCCTGAGGAGCTTTCTAAGTTCTGAGGTTTAAACATTTGAAGGGCTCTAGCAGAGATTACAATTATTGAGACACCTTCCAGCACATCAGCAGCTATATTACTGTATTTCATATTAAGCTTTTAAATTAGTCGCTGACCTGGTTATATCTACATACTTTATTATATTATTTCTTAAACATAATTTTAACATGAATGTTAGAATGCGGAGTGTGACAGATTTATCTGATCTCGTATTAATGCATCTTTGCATATCACATCATGTTGTTTGAATCTAACATTTCCACACAAAAACCAACATTGTACAGGGTAACGCTAGGGAGCATGGGCCACCCTCTAATCAGAAACACAAAACCTCTGTACCACTCAGCTCATATGTCAGAAATTAGAGTGAAGCTAATTGCGTCCAAACAGAGAGTGAACTGAGGTGAATGCAGGTCTGACTGACTGACCAGAGAGCGATTCATACCCCTCCTCAGAATACTTAAGATAGGACAAATGGGGTGGCCCAAGTAGACAAACATCTCCACTGTAATATGAGCAAAGACACACACACTGACACAGACAGCAGTAGTTTAACCAGTCGACTTTTCACACATTCTCTCTCTTCAGCTGCCCCTGGCTCCTGCCTTGCAACATTTTTTTAGGAACTCATTGCCTATTATGTGTGCCATGCGGCTATATCACTCTATATCCTCAATCCCAGTGTTGGTTAGACTTCAAAAACTGGTCATGACGAAAGTTGTGCCCTAGTTTTTCAACGTCTTAGGTGCACAGCTGGAGAGCTGACATCTATGAATTTGTTCACTAGTGATTTGGGTGTATATACCACACTGTAAAATATGTTTTGACAGGTATGAAATGTGCTTCATGTGGTAATGTAAATTAATTGGTTTTATCTAGAGAAACGATTGGTCTTTTTTAATTTTATTTATTTATTTATTTTTTTTATACAAATGTATATATCCATTTTTAATCACAAATATATCCTCCAACACTTAATTATCTGAAAAACCAGTGACATGGGGATGAGTAAATTATAAGAAAATGTTCATTCTGAAAATGAACTAATCCTTTAAGGCTCTCAATAGGACCAATGGGGATGAGTAAATTATAAGAAAATGTTCATTCTGAAAATGAACTAATCCTTTAAGGCTCTCAATAGGACCATTTGACATTGTTATTGAGTCATGTGACTGTTGTATTATACGGATGAACGAGTTGGTTGGATCTGAGGTAAATTTTTTTGTAGATTGTTTTGTAGAATTGTCTTATTGGTTTGATTTGTGATGGAGATTTGTTTTTTGTTTTGTTGTATAATATGTATTATGTATTTAATTTCTGAACTGTGCTTTGGATTGGTATTGTGATGTGAAATGGAAGTGTAATGTAGATATGGAATAAATTTATCGGTAACGCATATAAAATATTCCGTGATCGCGTGACGCGCACGTGCCACGCTGCAGAAAGAATTTGACGTAAATGTCACGTCACACTGACATATTTCGGATTAAAAACTGCGACGAGTTTACAGCACTGTTCATACCAGCACGGATAGCAGGCGATTTATGAGGTAAACTGTAAAAATCCCTCAACACAACAGTGTGTTTACATCCATCTTCTTTAGCCATGTGGACTTTTCGTTTTGAAATCTGCTGTGACACATCCTTTAATTAGACAATCTCTCAGCTCATCACTTTACATTACAGCATTGTGGGCCAATCCTTAAAACACATGTTCTCTAGACCAGTTCATTCCAGACTGGGCCTCAGAATCGGACCCAGTCCAAACCAAAAGGGAATTTTTTTTTATTATTTTTTTTTATTTTTTTGACAGGCATGTTCTCTTGTCTGTCATTCAGATTTTGTTTGATCATCTAGCATCTATCACCTTTGAAAGGCATCTTTGTCTTGTTGTGTGAAGAGTTAACCTTTATTATACAGACTGGAGGTAGTGACCAGTGAAAGGTGGAGAGGTCATGCAAAGTAATGTAAATACCTCTACACACATTAGCCGAAGGGCTAGTTCTTATGTTGATTCTGAATGGCTCTGTTGTTGTTGTTGTTGTTTTAATAAAAAAAAATAAAAAATAAAAAGCCTTTCACTTGAGTTTGAGTTTAGCTGATTATTCTGGATTATGGTTTCTTTCTATTTGACCCCATAAAGCCTGCTGTATTGTAATTGATACAATAATTTTTAAAGGCCTTTAAATTATCATAATGATCAAAACTTTGCAGAAAAACTTGTACACATTTTAATCTTTTACATGTCTTTTGCCCTCTCATTGATAGTTTATACCTTTCTTTGTCAAGTAAAAGGTCTACAAAAAGTATCATTCTAAAAAGGTTGTGGTTTTGTGTCTTTCTGCTGTGAAATCTTTATTGATTTTTATAAAGTAGACAGAATAACTTTTATAATAATATTTCAAGATGAAAATTTACTAGACTGAAGCAACTTAAGTTTGCTTGATTATTTTGAGCAGCATTTATTTGTACATCTCTGTCATCATTGTATTGCATTGCACTCTATGTTTTGCCTGCCAGACTTAAAACTGCAGCATTTTGATCATAAAACTAAGCATGTTAATATTAAGATAGTATTTATAAATGCTATCTTAATAAGTCATAATATTGGGAGATTTAGAATGACAAATCTCGTTGATTTATATTATATCAGAATTTCATGTTATTTTTTGGCCAGCTAAATATATATAATTATTAGCATTTCTGGAGGAATTCAGGCTGCTGGTTTTGATGTGGGAAAAGGACTCTCTAAGGCCAAAGGGTATTGAGACAAGTGGTCATAACCTCAGTGACTAACACTCGCTAACACCCTTAGCCTTACCTGAGATACCATCACTAATTCAAAAGCCCTGTTTTGATCCAATCAATGTTTCCCACAGAATTTAAGTGTTAGTTTGCTGTTCGCAAGGTTGGGATCAGGTTCATAATCAGAGTTGTGTCACTATACCTGCAATACAGATTTGTGTATGTTGTTTGTTACATTTGTACACTGAAAAAAAAAATTGTGTTGAAACAAATTTAGCTTAGAAATTGCTAGAAAATGTAACAGTTACAAAGAAACAGCAATTTTGAATTAAACATCAAATATACTTCAATAATCTTTTTTTTAAATAATTTTGACAATGTAGGTCTATTTACACTTTTCAGCTTAGAAATACTGAAATATGATACCATGATGATAACATTTTGACTTTAGATGAAAATCAACATATCGTTACCTAAAACAATCTAGATAATTATTGCATATGAATTTAATGCAACAAATGCAATACATTTTTTTTTTTACTTTGTCAGCTTGCTTCTTAATTGTCCTTTGATGACTCAATTTTATGTATGCAAAAACATAAGTGAACAAAATTAAACTCTATTATAAATCATATTAAAATCAAGAGACATTTATTTCATTTAATCTAGCCCTGACGTTTCATTAAAGCATACTATCATTCAACATCAGACCCTTAACAATTGCACTGTATTCACTGAAAAACATCACTATTGTTCCCCTTTGGTTTGGATTATTTAACATAGTATGAGTTGTAATTAAAGTAGTCATGGACAGTCTTATTATGAAACTGAAGAATAGCGCTATCCCACCTGGACAAACACTCAAATGGAGAAACTTCAGCTGGCCACGTACAAGTTTAATTATGTGTTCCAGGAACAACATAAAAGTCATTATTTACATGCCACTTTAGTGAAGCGAAAGATAATTAATGTCAGTGAACTGTAGAAATACAGTGTAATCTGATAGCTGTCCATTTCTGCAGCACAACCTGCATGACATGAAATGTACAGTAGAGTGAATTTGTCAATGAGTGACTCTCACATATAACAGTGTATGACAATGACAGCGGTCTGTGGAAAGCATGTGTAGAGTATCAGCTTACACGAGAGGTTCACAAATAAATTCAAAAGTGCTTTCAATCCCTCCCTATGTAATACACCACCATTCAAAAGTTTGGGTCAGTATTTTTAATTAATTAATTATTTTTTTTATTCAGCAAGGATGCATTAAATTGAATAAAAGTATAGTAAAGACATTTATACAATGTATGAAATTGGTTACAACAATGCTTAAGTTACAAAAGATTTCTATTTTAAATAAATGCTGATCTTTTGCACTTTCTATTCATCAAATGCTCCTGAAAAGTATCGGTGTTTCCACAAAAAAATATATTGAGCAGCACATTATAGACATTTATAATAAGAAGAAATATTTCTTGAGCAGCAAATCAGCATATTTAGAATGATTTCTGAAGGATCATGTAACACTGAAAACTTGAGTTATGGCTGCTGAACATACAGCTTGGCATCACAGGAATAAATTACATTTTAAAATATATTAAAATAGAAAACAGTTATTTTAAAGTCAGTTTATACTGAATAATACCATTCACAACAATAACATTTTTACTCTATTTTCTACAAAATCTGTAATAATGTGGTGAACACAATATATTATATTGATAAATAATATATATATATATATGGATAGGCAGCCTGCATTCATGGTGCTCTTGTACAATCAAATTTACGTGAAATTCGATAGCAATGTGCTTGTTCAGGTCTCTCTTACAGCTTAGAGCGAAGAAAAGAGAGGTTTTTTGAGGGTGCAATACCTCAATGCATTAAGCCATAACACTGCAGAGGAGAGACAATCACCACTATAGTATTTTACTACAGATGCTCTAACCACCAATGGCCTGTAAACCCAAGTAGACAAGTAAAAAAGAAAAAAAAACAGTAAATATTCATGTCAACAGCCAATGAATGAGCTGGAGAGCTGGTAAGATTTCTGCCCTTGGCATAAACTCTTGTCAGGTTGCCTTTATTTATTATGGAGTTCTAATACCACCAATAACAGCTCTATTTTGTGAACACTCATAAAGCCATCGCTGTCTTGTAAGAATTAATCTTTAAGGCTCCAAATGTCGTCCTGGTTGGAACTTTTATTAATGATTCAATCCAGTCAGGATGAAAAATATGCTCTTAGTATTTAGTCTTGTTGTAATAATTGAAAGGCTGTCTCTTATTTGTTTTTGTTGTTGTTGTATATAGTATACAGTACAGTACACTAGTTTAAGAGTTAAGAGTGCTGTTTTTCTTGTTAGGAATTTATGTGCCAAAGTGAGGAATTTTATAGTAAAAGAATCTTGGACAAGTATTACATTACAGCTTTTATTGTATTACTTTTAAATATAACGATCCCAAATGCTCCTAATGGATTTTTGTGTATGCATGCTGCCAAAACAGATTGCTAGGATGTGGATGGGACACCTGGAGTGAATACAGCCCCATTTTTGAAGGGATTGAGTCTTCCATTTTCACCGCATCTATAGTCACGTGACCAAGCTCTGGGAGTAGTATTCCCAGCGAGAGGACCTCTGGGTAATGTTCAGACCAGACAGTGAACAGGATTAACTCCACACAATCAATGCAAAACAATGAATCTGCCAAAATCCAATCTGCTGACTTCTCAATTATTTAAGCTACCCTGCCTTCCCTATGGAGCAAAGCTTAGATTCCACCTCCCCGGCCGGGCTATTAAATGCTTCTTTAACTGAGCTAACTAAATGACAACCGAGCTGGCTTGGGGACTAGTGTGTCAGCCTGACCCAGAGTGATTGACCTGATAATAACTTGTTTTCACAGGCTGAAAAACAGAGGGCCCTAACATGTCACCGCTTGACCCGGGCTGACCTCCGGTGAGATATTATAGGGTCAGCATCTGTGTCAGGTCATCAGTGCAATTATGTTGCTTTGATGTTGGTGTGATACAAGAGAGTGAATGCACAAACTATTTTCTTTTACGTGAAATATTTTTAGAATGAAAATTTACATTACTGTTCAAAAGTTTGGGGTCTCTAAATATTATTATTATTATTTCTTTTAAAAGAAGTCTCATACTCACCAAGGCTGAATTTATTTTATAAAAAGTACAGTAAAACATTAATATTATTAAAATTACTTAACTGTTTTCTTTTTTAATCTATTTTTTATTATGTCATTTATTCCTATGATGGTAAAGCTGAATTTTTATCATCATTACTCCAGTCTTCAGTTTCACACAATCCATCGTAAATCATTCTAATATGCCGAATTGCTGCTCAAGTACCATTTTGTATTATTATCAATGTTGAAAACAGTTGTGCTGCATAATATTTTTGTGGAAACTGTGATATTTTTTTTTTCAGGATTCTTTGATTAAAAAATAAATAAATAAAAAAAGTTCAGAAGAACAGTATTTATATTGTACAGTATACAGTAAGTGTCACATTTGATCAATGTGATAATGTGTTATTTTTATTTTTTTTTTATTTTTTTTTTTTTCTGAAACTGAAGTAATGCTGTCTACAGATCTTTCTACAGATCTTTCTGTTTTCATACTGATACCAAGAATTATTATCTAAATTAGTGGTGGCTGACCCTTTCTGACCCTGGCATTTTATGATGAATGGATAAGCATATCCACGTCCATGTTCTCTTGTTTTGTATTGGCAGATGTTCTATACATTTTCTAAATTACTGTACATGTATAAACCAAAAAACTAACAGGCAGTTTCCACTCCTTCTCCAAAGCTTTGTGAATATAGATTTCCAGTCTGGGCTTTAAAATGCCACAGTTAATAATTAACCATCACGGCATTTGTGAACGGGACCTTTTATACAATGGGTCAGACTGGTAAGGTTAATTGTTGGATTTGCCAACAGCCAATTGTCCTTTCATCTGCAGTAATAAAGATGGATTTCAAAATGAACTGCTCTGAGCTAATAAAAGAACTCTAATGCCCTTTCTGGCATATTGTTTGATCAAACAATTATTTTTAAAACTGAGTGGATTTTTTGTACGATTTGAACATAATGTAATTAAACTCAGTCTATAACGGTTTTGATTCAGTTTTAGAATAATTTGTGCATATTTCAGTTATAATGTCCATTTTATTTGTATATGAAAAAAAAATCGCACATTGCATTGTTTCAGAATGATTCAAATGGGTGAATAATCTTTTGTTACACTAGTCATTGAAAGATTAATAAAAACTACTATGGTTGCGTTGTTTGTTTGCATGCAGTGACAAGTCAATAGAAACATGTTTCTTTCCATTATTTTGTGGATAATCAATAATACCAGCCCTACTGTACTTTTAAACACAATTCATCTAATTTTGGTCAGGATTCATTCTAAAGTGCTGATTTATTGCCTAAGAAACATTTCTTATTATTATCAATATTGAAAAGAGTTGCTGCTTAATATTTTTGTGGAAATGTGATCTTTTTTTTCAGGATTCTTAATGAATAGAAAGTTCAAAAGAACAGCATTTATCAGAAATAAGTAGAGTATTTGCTGTCACTTTTGATCAAAGAATCTTGGTGAGTAATAAAAAATCTGATTAAAAAATTAAGAAATTGCAAAAAAATGCAGGATTGCTGCTTGTTTCAGGAGTTGAGAAGCAAAGTGATCGTTGCACATATTACTATGATTTATTTATTTATTTTTTTATAATAATAATAAAATGGAAAAAAAAAAATATTTGCAATTGGATAATCTTGTATGTATGATTTGATTGTGGTATGTTGTGCCCCAGCCAGCAGGACAGTTGACTGAGCTGGTGACCACCAGCAGCTTTCCTCCATTCATTTACACACACATCCCACCCCACCCATTCAAACTGTAACCACCTTGAGTGATCAGAACACAGAGGCTCAGTGTTCACCGATGGCGGCTGAGGAGAGCAAGGCTGCCATCACCCACGGCCAGGCTTTGCCCTCTACCCCGGGCCTTGTGTAAGCAAGTCCGTTGCCTCACGCGTTGACACGATAAGCAGAGCCCTCATCCGGCCGTGGTACCAAGAGTGTGTGTCAGCCCGTGTTTGCGCTGACATACAAGTGTGTATATATTCGTCGACTTGTGTACGTGCGCGTGTGCGAACGGTTTTTATTTCAAAGCTTCATTGTGCTGCATGAGTTGTTGAAGTTGCTGGGTCGCAACAGACATGCGTGGATTTCCCTTCCCATTCCCTCCTCCTTCTCCTCATTTGTCATCAAAGTCAGTGTACCCTCCTACCCCCAAATGCCACTGTGCACTTCCTCTGCTGAAAAGGGAGGGTTGATGTGCTTATGTTGAGCGCCAGCCACCCAGCGCTGCCATACATTAAGATGAATGGCACTTATGTTAAATTGCCCCTCAATGCCTGTATTTCACATTTGGGTTAATGTTAGTTTGATGATTCAAGCTTCACTAAACTTTATTTTACGAATGTATGGGCTCTTTATGGATTTGCTGAACTTCATGCGTGGATTTGTTAATGAGCAGAGGAGCCAGAGAGCGCCTTCTATTAAATTGATAGAGCTACCGAAGAAATCGACAGTCGCTTCCTTAGCCAGCTTTATAGTCTTGACCTGTTCATTTTCACTCAACTTAGATTTAGGGTAACATAAGCCTCCATCTAAGTTGTAAATCAATCATGTGTGGAATGGCTTTTCCACAGCTTCCAACCATCAGCGCAAATGGCAACCGAAACCGACACAAGAGAGCTGTGTGTTCAAAATCATTACTACACATTGTTATTACCCTAAATCCAAACTCTGATCCACTTGGCAGCTGCTGTCAATCCTGAACGGAACTGATATGCCTGGATCAGCCCGCTATGTTTCACGTAGCAGAAAATAATACTTTGACAAAGGCCTTCAGGAGCAGGTTGAGGAATCGAAATCTACAAGCCCTGACAGAGAGTTGAGTTGTGAACCATGCTGGAATGAGAACTCGCTCGCCTGGAGCCAAAGACAGCTGCCCACAAACTGCTTGCCCGGTGGCAGGGCACTTGAAAGGAACTGCAGGTCGGTTCTTGTCTTCTGATGCCTCTGGGAACACTGAGTTCTCTCTCTTGTAGTTTTCTAGAGCGTTTGGAGGACTTGTCTTTCTGGTAGGGGATGGCAGCGGATGTGATAGTATTGCAAAAACCGGCATTTTGTTGAAATTGGCAGAAAATTTGACGCTCTCAAATGAATTGTGTGGCCTGCAGGCATTTATATTTTATTTCTCACAATGTTAATTAACACTTAAACAATATATAAAATGGTGAAATGGTGAATGCCACTCGCGTACCTAAAATAGATATTTTACAGTCATTGTTATGCATTACACACAATTTTAACTTGAAAATCATGGTATAGGCTAGTGGTAAATCAATGTGTTTTCATGATGGAGCTCACAATTCCTGCCAGTGCTTCTTCCTCAAAAAATCTTCTTTCTCTGTCTCATCATTGAGCAAGTTTTATCACTGGTAGAAAATAAAATGGGAGAAGTATTGTAATACAAGCATTTCAGTAAATTTCATTTATGCAATATGTAATACCTTGAACCTGCAGAGGGAAAAAACAACCCGCGGCAGCAGTTTAAAAGTAGCCCAATTCCTCAGGAAAACCTCAGACTTGGCAACCCTAACTTGACCCTAACAAAATAAAATCTTGGTACTGAACATGGCATGATTGCAGGGCGACAGCAATTGGAACAGAGCTCTATTAATAGATCATTCCTCAACTTAATGCAATTAAGTGAAAAATTCAGAGCTTTTCTACTTGTCTCCAAACAGGTGACAGCCATCTTTAGTGGTTATGACACAGCTTGCCCCTCCAGATGATGTTATATGGTCCTAATAGAGTTAATGAGTGATGCCCAGCGAGTAAGTGTGTTTCAGCAGGAGCTTACATCAGTCTCAAGCTGTTAATGATCTCAACAGGGAATCACACTCTAAAACAATAAACTAATCAGTTTGGAAAATGCGCTGGCCACTCACGTTACAGAGGGCCGATGCCCAATGGGCTTCATGCGATGAGGGATTCCTCAATAGTGATTGGTTGCAACAGTTTTTTGTGCTTTTAAGTGCTGATAGGCTGACATGAAACAGTTAACAGGGCATACACACAAAAAGTCCTTCCTACATGTAGAGATATTTTTGTCTTAATAGCAAATTACATTGATGCTGCGTGTCTAAAAAAATGCAGAGTGCATGAACCCAATACACAAAATTAGAGGCATTTGACCAAAGGTTCATAATTTACTACACGTCATGTTTTGCCCAACCTGTATGACTGTCTGTTTTCTGTGAGACAGAAAAGGTGACTCTTTGCAATTACATTGGATAAGAACTGAAACTTTCAATCTACACACACACACAAGCATAAAAAACTGCACTAAAAAAACTGGTGTGGGATTTGTGTAGTGAATTATTTTTTTAGAATTTCCATTCAGCAATTGCTTGTAAATTTCACAGTCAAAAAAACAGCAAGTAGCACAATTAATTAATTGTTATTAAAGCATTAAATTGTGTATTTTATTGTAAAGCCTACTCCATATATATAATTTATTTTTTAATCATAGATCTATATATATAGATAATATATATACATATATACGGATATTATTTATTTTTTTTTTTTTTTTTTTTTTTACAACATAAACATTTTACAACTCATGCTTTATATTCCAAGTCTTCTGAAGTCATATGATAGCTGAATTTGTCATTATTCAATGATAATCTTCCATTTCATTGGAGTATTAACTATTCTGACCACATTATTAAGTCTGTGAAATTTATGGAATGGATCAGTCTGATTCAAAAATGGATCGTTCAAAGTGGTTCTGTAAACTGAATCAACTGATTCATTGAGAAGATCTATTTTACCAGTTTGTTCAGAAATGGGACACTGCAGCTTTAATGAACTCTCGTGAATGTGCTAAAGGGTGCTAGGGAAGTTTTAATGAATAACAAATTAAATTTCAGTTAAGATGTCTGGCTTCAAAATAGAATTTAAAAATAGTGAAGATATGTGCCATACTTTTATGGTGTACTTTTAGGGCTGACTGCTCAGTCTCCATTCATATTCGTTGTAATAAAAATAGTGTCAAGGATATTCTTCAGGATATTCTACCTTTTATGTTCCATAGAAGAAATAAGGTCATTCAGGTTTAGAATAACATGAGATTCATGACAGAATTGCCATTTTTGGTTAAAAGGTTTTCTCACTCTCAAAATGCCTACAT
Organism: Cyprinus carpio; assembly: GCF_018340385.1. NCBI lineage: Eukaryota > Metazoa > Chordata > Actinopteri > Cypriniformes > Cyprinidae > Cyprinus > Cyprinus carpio. Next base: position 15,970,068 of record NC_056579.1, on the reverse strand, counting down.
CATTGAATTGCTTGCATGCTTTGGTCAAAAGTCTATAGTGCTAGATCAGTAATTCTATCTGTATTAACCGTGTCTATATTTATGTCAGGAGAGCATTCCTCCCCCATGCTGTGTATCCTGGCACTTACCTTCAGCTTTGTTTCTTAGTTTGATTTTTTGTCTTTTAACCACAAACCATATGCTAAGAGTGTGGCTAACCAGCACTCGGTGAAGACGCACAACATGAAATTCTCAAATGACAAACTCACTGTATTCACTGGCCATGCAGCTACTGTTATTTCATGAATTCATATATGCCATGACCACTAGTTATAATAATCAATTGTAGCATGCACAAAATGTTCATTTGTTGATAAATGTACAGCATAGAATTATAGCAATTTTTGGTTAGGGAATTAAATCTCTTTGCATTATCATCATTATGGTGTGTGTAGTTGTTTTTTGATATGGGTTAGTTTTTATTGATTTTTTAGACGGTCGAGACACATTCATGAGACACAAGCAGAATGTTTTTGCCATGTAAATCGTTAACAGAATTGTTCCATTCACTTCATTGCAGTAGTTCATGAATTGTGCATGCATGTGTGTGTTTGTCTGAAGCTTGTGTATGCACGTGTCAGAGTGTCACAGCGGATGGGTGACAGCTGGAGGACAGAAAGCACTCCATCATTAGTACAAAAAGCTGGGAGGAGAAAGGGAGGAGTGGCTCAGTTAACAGCATTGCACGCTCCTCTTTCAGTCTTCCTAGGAGAGGTGACAGAGATCAAGGGCCCGCTGTCAGGGCCGACTAGCAGGTGTATTTCTGTGATGGCATTGGTGGGTGGAAGTGAAATGACTTCATGTTGGAGATATTTCTGTTTGTTTATTTGTTAATTTGCAATTTTTAAATGGTCTCAGATGATAGAATGTTGTGATCCAGCTGCATCTGTGTGGTCAGGCTTTGTACTCTGTTATATTTATATACCTCAGCGCCACTTAATCCACATGATTTAGGTAACCACTTTTTGTTTTGGAAAAATCGGATATCCTGGTCCCGTTGAGCTGAACTGCTAAAGCTGAGATCATAGTTTGGATTCAGATTTGCCGTAACTGTGCTTTGAGCTAGATAATATTTTGAAACACGGCTTAAATTTAATAGGATGAAATGACACTGCCGGTATTTCTTCATATTAATGTTTTGTAATACGTATCATTGCTACGGCTTCTGTCGAACGAAACAATGTGCTTCCACATCTGTCTTTATTTTTATATGGCTCTTTCACTGTCTATCAGGCTGTGGCTTTTCTAACTTACTGGGTGTTTCTGAAAATCCCCAAGCAAGAGACCTATAATAAATTTATTACCATATTTTCCCCATGGCTAACCATGTATATTTTCCATGTTCTTGTTTCAGTAGTCCTGGGAAAAAAATAAGAAAAAACATAAATTATTTATTTCTTAGACTGCAGTTAATGCAGAAAACCATGAAATGTAAGCAATCAACAGTTTGTTAAATCTCTTCTGTTATATGTGTTTTAAAGAAATAACCCATAAAACTGGCATATGTATTCATAGACAGGTAGAAATAAATAAACGTGACCTAATACTATTAAAAATTAAGACTTTTCACCAGTTTTGGACCATCTCTTCTGCACAAATGTTTCAGTTTATAAATATTTATAGATTTATGGGTTGTTTCGATGGTATAGCCCTGGTACAAAAAAAAAAAAAAATGCAGGAAGAAAATAGTAATATTTATATATTTTTATGCAATTACATTTTTCTTTCTTTCTTTCTTTCTTTCTTTCTTTCTTTCTTTCTTTCAGTTATATTTAATTAATTCTATATGAGAAATAACCATGAAAAAAAAGTTATCGTAAATAAAATGTATATCGTATAAAATTTTCGCATACATATAACGAAATAAAAAAGTAATCCTACCTTGCCATGCATTGATAGACAGATACTTCTTATAAATAAATAAAATGAGTAGTGGTAGAAATAATAATAATAATAATAATAATAATAATCAAATCAGTTAATCTATTTTTAAGAAATATCTGTCTGTGAATGCATAGTATGGTTGTATTTTTTTTTTTTTTTTTTTTTTTTTTTATGGGTTAGTTCTCCAATATGTTTTATTTTTTAACCTTATAGTCGTTTCTCATAAAGGTTTCTGGATGGAAAAAAAGAGGAATGAAATGAGAGCAATATCTATCCATAAAAATATGAAAAATTCAAATACATAAATTCATTGTTTTCCTTTAACCTCACATTGTCTTGTCTTTCCCCTAATTCTGTGGGAACGTCATGAGTCTGGCTGCAGGTTCAAATTGACTGTGTCTAATCACTTTGTCTTGCTTTTGAACTCTCAGGCTGATGGAGGGAGAAAAGCTGTGGAGAAAGCAGGTCCCACAGTCTTGAATTAATTAACAGAGGGATACTCCCACTTTTATGAGGCTGGCATGGCAGAGGCTGATGTTTTCCTAACAGTCTTTTCCACAGGGATAGGTTTGCACTCATCTTTGATAGTTAACC